>NC_068987.1:83722898-83723482 GCF_001194135.2 Octopus bimaculoides
AATCTGAACTTACATGGATATACAACTTAATAATATCAAATTGAATTTTATAATGAAAAATATATTAATAATTTAGAGAAGAACCACCAAGATGCAATTCAAACAATGAAGGAGGTCAAACACTGTCAAGAAAAGCGTACTCTGCAAAATACTGATTTAAAAAACTATAAAATCCAAAAGAAAATTTATAATCCATAAAATCTACAAAATATTGGATTAAAGATATAATTCAGTTTAGTAAATTTATAAAAACGAAAGTGAATAATAGACTACGCACGTTTTACGGCCACATAGTAGTGGGAAAGATCTGTGCAATTTACAGTAAATCGGTCAAGATAAGTTACACTCAGAATGAGTACACTCTTCAGGTCTTGTAAATTCAAAAAACGTATCCTAATATTTAAAATCTCTTGGATTTTATAGTTTTTTAAATCAGTATTTTGAAGAGTACGCTTTTTTTGATGGTGTCTGACCTCCTTCTTGTTTGAATTGCATTTTGGTGGTTCTTCTCTAAATTATTAATATGTATATATTTAAGAAAATGAGAAACTAAATTCTTCAGAATCTACAGTGTATGTAGAAGA
>NC_068987.1:83723492-83724894 GCF_001194135.2 Octopus bimaculoides
TATATATATATATATATATATATATGTATTTATATATCTTCTCTAAATTATTAATATGTATATATTTAAGAAAATGAGAAACTAAATTCTTCAGAATCTACAGTGTATGTAGAAGACCTTTAAGAAACCCAGCAGCAAATAGATTAGCTATTTGCAAATCTTGGTCCAATAAAATCTTTATCAAGGAATTAGAGCAGATGTCGATCGCAGGTACAAGATAGAGAATTAATTGGAAGTGAAAAGACAGTACTGTGAATAGACTCTATGTGAAATACATCGGTTTCAAATGTTGGCACATGGCCAGCAATTTTAGGGGTGGGGTTAAGTCGATTACATCCGTTTCAGTGTTAAACTGGTGCTTATTTTATCAACCCCTGAAAGGAATAAAGGTAAAGATGACCTCGGCGGAATATGAACTCATAACATAAAGGCTGACAAAATGCCGCTAATCATTTTGTCTGACATGTTAACGACTTTGCCATCTGGCGCCTTCTTGTGTGATATATATATTAAGACTAGTTCAACTTTCCCATGTTTTATCCACTCCGTAATAAGCATATACTGTGCTTGCTACAAACTGGGGCAGAGGCTCGAAGCGAGACTGATTTATAATAGCACAACAAACACAGGTGGATACTTGATTCTTTCATAACTGCTAATAATTCACTCTTGGGCTGTTGATGAACTGCATGTGGTCTCTAGTGATTAAGAGGTTCGATTCACAACGATAAGATTCACGGTTCGATCCCAAAGTGTGGCATCTTGGACGACTGTATTTACCATATATTCGAATCGACCCAAGATTAGAGACTGAAAAGGATGAGGCAGAATCAGTAAATATTCTACTTGTTTTATGTTAAAACTGACCCCATCCAACCTCTCCTACCTACCCTACAATGTCATATGGAAACACACCACTGAAATCTTGAAGTTATAAAATAATGTGTGATTAATTGAAAGCAATATGAATAAATAAACAATACATTTGACAAAAATCTGAACAATAAAGAGTTAAAGCTGTAGGACGCAGACTGCATTTATAAGTCTATGGTCTACCCATGTTACATTGTTCTACGCTGCTTCTATTTTATAATTACGTTAAGGTTATATGTGGCTGCGGTATACTCGGCCACACATGTATGAATAAGTCGTTAGAAGGAAATAACAGCTGGACGCTTATACATGGACATCGACTAGAACTTCATGGAAAACTATGAACTGTGACAAAAGAAAATTTGGAGCGGCGCCATTGTAAAATCACTCGTCTCTTTCAGATTCCTTCCTTTTCGTGACTCACTAATCAATCGCATATTAATTGTGTGTGTGTGTGTGTGTGTGTGCATACATGTGTATGTGCATGCATGTGTACGTGCGTGTGTGAGTGTGTGTGTGTGTGTGTGTG
>NC_068987.1:83724960-83725262 GCF_001194135.2 Octopus bimaculoides
GTGCGTGCGTGCGTGCGTGCGTGTATGTTGAATTTCTCTTTCTTATCGAAAACTCAGTTTACTTGAATTCCGTTCATATTGTTTGCTTCAATATTTCTTCCAATATGGCAGTCTGATGAACTGGTTGACTTTTGAATATGGAACACTGTTAGTATTTGCCAGGGTTAGTTTCATTTATTCCAACTTAATTTCTGGTATTAAGTATATTTATTTCCTTCATTACTGTTCTTAATATATGAGAATGCATCTATCTATCTATCTATCTATCTATCTATCTATCTATCTATCTATCTATCTATCTA
>NC_068987.1:83725272-83725885 GCF_001194135.2 Octopus bimaculoides
ATCTATCAATCTGTGTGTGTGTGTGTGTGTGTGTGTGTGTGTGTGTGTGTGTGCACGTATATATATTATGACCTTTGTTCGAGTAAATATTACGAGGTATTTTTATGTAGTAAAAAATTGATGAAGACATTAATTAAAATATAAATTTAGGAATCTTATCTTTTTCATAATTTCCGATATATATCGAAGGAAGAGATCGTGAATGGAAACAGTTTATTGAATACAAATATACGGTTTTGATACATGTATATGTGTATGTATCTGCAAGTTTGCATACGTGCTTGTGCACACACACACATTAAATACACATATATGTATGTGTGTGTGTGTTATGTATATATATCCATATACATGCATATATATATATATATATATATATATATAATCTAAGAAAAAACAAACGAAGAACAAAAACATGAACAAAACAACAATGCGAGGACGTGGTAGATACAAAGTATTAACAGACGCTCAGGGAAAGAAAGAAAGGTAGTTTTTGTGTATTGAGTAAAGCTCTTTGCCAGAAACAGGAGACAGAGGAAAGTTCAAGAGAATAGGAAGACGGAGGAAGAAAATCGCCAACGATCCACATGTAATTACATTATATATATATATA
>NC_068987.1:83726768-83728230 GCF_001194135.2 Octopus bimaculoides
AAGTACTCTTGCGTTTGTGGATTGTTTGCAATGTTGATATACCGGAAGTAATTCCTGTAATGACATTAGAAGCAAAATTTGTATATATATGTGTATAATCGACAAGTACTGCTTTTGTTTTAAAAGTACTCTTGCGTTTGTGGATTGTTTGCAATGTTGATATACCGGAAGTAATTCCTGTAATGACATTAGAAGCAAAATTTGTATATATATGCAACATATATTCGAACGATACATAAACACGCACGCACACACACACGTTTGTATGTATTTATGTATGTGTCTATGTTTGTATGTCTGTATGTTTTATTTAAGATACAAAGAAAATGCGTAAATTTGGAAAAGACAAGGAAGAAAATCTAGATTTAATCAATATCTGTTAATTCAACATCATTTTACACAAGACAGGAAATTGAAAATAAACAACAAAACTTAGTAACCATAGAAAAGATATGCAAATGTACTGAGCTTGTTACAATAATGAACCGAACCGTGAAATTTGAATCAATGAGACAGTTCGAAAGAAAATCGAAAACGGAATACATTAAGAAAAGATGCAATAAATTAAAGTCAGTCATGTGATATCAAAAATAAGAAAATAAAAACAAAAGTATATATAAATGTATAGTATTAAATTTATAAAATAAAATAAAATGAATTTAAAAGGATGTCTAAAAAATCTTGAAATTTAACCGATTAAAATGAACTGCTTTGTTTCAAAATTTTGTGCATTTCTTTCTTAACCTCCCGACTGTTTGTAATAACATTGAATATTGGTCAAACCTGTATAACATTGTAACGTCGTTTTCTAATGCATCTGAATAGACAGATTTAGCACTCAGGAAATTACTAGTTGCATTAATGTGATGATTCTTTTTCCTTGTATTATCCAATCAATTTCAATGTGCATTAGACCATTCGTGCACAAATTTAGAATAAATGGTTAAGAAACAATAACAAAAACACGATTCTGGTTTGGATCTATTAAACGAAAGATGTTGTTGATACATGATGATTCGACTCGCAAGAAATAGCAACTAGATTTTCCTCAAATGCTAAATAAGAAAGCGGTGCTATGGTATGGCATTAACCCTGTAAATTAAAGAATCTACGAAAACAAAGATTAGAGAATGCTAGACTAAGGCATTTTTATCTTTATAAAAGCCGTGATAGTTATGGCAGGACCTATCTTTCATGGGGACAACACAACTAAAATACAACAACAGCAGTGTCCTTTAAACTGCTTACAATGCTTCGAGAGAATGCTTTCAGTCTTATGAAAAGTAAATTATACTACATATGTATGTCTGTATATCTGTATGTCTGTCTGTCTGTATGTCTGTCTGTCTGTCTGTATGTATGTATGCTTGTATATGCATGTGTGTATCTTTATGCAAGTATATGCATGTATATATATGTATATATATAAATATACATATATATATATATATATATATATATA
>NC_068987.1:83728843-83731967 GCF_001194135.2 Octopus bimaculoides
TATATATATATATATATATGTTATATGATAGTTAGATAGATATATGTATATACATATGTATAGACATACATCCATATGTATACAGACATATGTATAAACATACATTCATAGTATAATTTACTATTCAGAAGCCCGAGGAAGGCTATCACTGACCATTAAGAAAATTGTGCGCTCAAACAAATTTATACTTTACTACTGTGGTTCAGTTGGTGACTAATGAACCAGGTTCTTGATAAGCATATACGCATGTCTGTCTGTCTGTTTGTATGGATGTATGTATGCGTGTATGTGTGTGTGAGCGTGTTGTTTTTGTCAAGTATTATATCTCTAACGTGCCATTCTTTATTCGGACTGTAATGGCCAGCCAAGAGGCGACGGTGACTTTCCCTACCTTTCTCTTTACCTCTCAGAATGGATTGCGTTGGGCTGTAAGAAGTATAACAGTTCACACTGTCTCGTTGTGGAGATCGTGTGGAGACGCGTGGCTTAGCGGTTAGGGTGTTAGACTCATGATCGTAAGAATGTTGTTTCGTTTCCTAGACCGAGCAACACAGGTGGGGGATATATACGTCAAGCAAACCGGGCAACTGGCCTTTATGAGCCCTTATGAGCCCGCATGTCTCGAGAAGCTAACTTTATCTTTACCTTCAGTGGAGATCGCTGAGTCTCTGGCATAGTAGAGCTCAGGATTGTGATGATGGTGATCTTTTGTACAGCCAGGTGGATTTGCGCAGGAAAAAAAAAATGAACAAAAGGCCTTGCTGGAAATAAAATCGAAATCTCTATAAAATCCCATGCTACTGACCTAAATATAGTCCGAGATATCCAAAATGTTGGGATGGTCATGGCTAGAAATAGCAGCTATCAAATCTTCACAACAACCCCAACTAACTGACCTGAAAGGACACATGGGATACAACTTTCTTTGTTGCACTGTGACGGACTGCCCAATAAGAATACAAGCATTCGAACCAGGTTTCTGAACTGTGGCTTGCCTACACCTACCTCTCACTTGTCAATGCAGCTACGAAATTCAATGCATGATACCCTTCTGACTAAACATAAAACAAATCTTGGTTGGAAATTTCTACCATTAGTTTTCAGTAGTTTCAGCAGCTAAATTAGCAGATCATTTAATTAGCGTATATATTGTGAAGTATTATACAGATACATCTACCCTGAACATAATCTATGCTTAAGCCGTGCATTTGAATTTCAAGTACAGATAGTCGGGTGAGGTTTCAAACCCTTTCATTTGAACATGTAAAGTTTTCTCACTGCAGTTTGCCATGAGAAATAATGCTTGCTTAAGATTAAAATATGCTAAAACATCATAGTAAAATATCTCTGAAACATACTTGAAGTTGTCTTAAGTTTAATTACTTTCCTTTACTATTTTGGGAATCATTGGAGGCACAATGGCCCAGTGGTTAGGGCAGCGAACTCGTGGTCATAGGATCGCGGTTTCGATTCCCAGACCGGGCGTTGTGAGTGTTTATTGAGCGAAAACACCTAAAGCTCCACGAGGCTCCGGCAGCGGATAGTGGCGCATTTGCTGTACTCTTTCACCACAACTGTCTCTCACTCTTTCTTCCTGCTTTTGCTGTACCTGTATTTCAAGGGGCCAGCCTTATCATACTCTGTATCACGTTGAATCTCCCCGCGAATCACGTTATTTTAAGTGAGACAAACTGTAATGAAATACCTTTTCAAATATTTCTCAAAGATATTTGGATTGTTAATGACTTGTAGGGACGCGGTATTTCATATGTAACCACAATATAATATAAAGTATATTAAAGGTTCTTAAAGTCAATACCGTGTACTAATGTGTTAGCAGTGCAAAGTGTGTGTGTGTGTGTGTGCATACACAGACACATATACGTATATGTATATATCAACGTAGGTATCATTGTGTGGCTAAGAAGCCCGCTTTGCAACCTCGTGTTTCTGGTTCAGTCTCACTGCATGACGCCTCGGTTAAATGTCTTCTATTATAGACTCGGGTTGGCAAATGAACTTGGTAGAGAGAAACTGCGTGGAAGCTCACCGTATACATATATATATATGGAGTGGGGAGGAGGAAATATATGCCTCTGTGTGGGTGTGTGTGTGTGTGTGTGTGTTTGTGGGGGAGTGTATATGTTTGCGTGTCATTGTGTTTTAATTTGTCACTTCACTTGACAACCGTCGTTAGTTTGTTTACGTCCCTGTTAGTTAGAAGTTCGACCAAAAGATCGAGAGAATAAGTAGCCAAGTAAGTAAATAAGTACTGAGGTCAACACTTCAAGACGGTACTCCAGTATGGCCTCAGTCCAATGAGTAAAGCAAATGATAGACAAAAGACAATAGCTATATGTGTGTATATGTGTGCGTGTATATGCACACACATACACACATACACACTCACACGTATACATATACGCACACATATAAACACACAAACGCGCCCCCCCACGCACACCCCTATCCACGCTACATAAGCATCCCCCCCCCCACATACACAGAAACGCACAAAACTGTTTCATAACCGAGTTCGCTGGAAAGGAGCAGCTGATTGACAAAACCTGCCAGTAACAGCTTGACTAAGAATTATTGCCAAACTTTTAGATCAGCTCTGGCTATTTCAGGTTGTAATCCCTTGAACTGGGTCATTTTCCTTATGTAGTAACCTGTCTCAGCCAGCAAACATAATGAATAGAACAATTTATTTCGTTGGACAGTTTACAAATGAAAGCTGATAGCACAGCACATTCTCTATATAATTCAATATACCTTCCGACCCTTCCATCCACACATACATACACACACACATACATACATACATACATACATACATACATACACACATGCATACATACATAATATATACATACATACATACAATGCATACATACATACATAGGTACATACGTACATAAATATATTTATTTACGTATGTGCTTTGCAAAACGTTTGCTTACAAGCTCACACAGACACAAACAGACGTATGCACCACACACATACACACACACACGCACACACTCACACATGTGTATGTATATTTTCACTCAGAGGGGGCATGCATACACTCATAGATAAGCACACATATACAATGTGTATATATATATATATATATATATAA
>NC_068987.1:83732659-83733095 GCF_001194135.2 Octopus bimaculoides
ATATATATATATATATATATATACGCATGTATATAAATGTATGTATATACGTATTTATATTCACCACAGTGTATGTTCGGACAATTACATATGCGTGTTCGGGCAGGAATACACCCATATACAAAATTATATGTACATATGTATATATGTATATCTGTATGTATGTATGTATCTTTCCATATATATATAACATTTATATACATTAGAACACTGATACACACACACACACACACACACACACCCACATGGAAGCACACATACAAACATAAACACCTACACACGGAAAAATGTTTTGTTGTATTACAACGCGTCTCACGCCTATGTATACGAATCTATCTATCTATCTATCTATCTATCTATCTATCTATCTATCTATCTATCTATCTATCTATTTATCTATCTATCTATCTATCTATCTATCTATCTATCTATATAT
>NC_068987.1:83733342-83738818 GCF_001194135.2 Octopus bimaculoides
TATATATATATATATATATATATATATATATATTATACATACACATATAGTCGAAGGCGTGGCTGTTTGGTAAGAAGCTTGTCTCCCGACCACATGGTTCCGGGTTCAGTCCCATTGCGTGGCACCTCGGGCAAGTGTCTTCTACTATAGATTTGGGAGACGGAAACTGAAAGAAACCCGTCGTATACACACACACACACACACATATATATATATGTAGTATTTGTGTGTCTGTGTTTGTTCCTCCTACCATTGCGTGACAACCGATGTTGGCGTGTTCACGTACTCGTAACTTAGCGGTTCAGTAAACGAGACCGATAGAATAAGCACTATGCTTACAAAGAGTAAGTCATGGACTCGATTTCTTCGACTAAAGGCGTCATGGCCGCAGTCAAATGACTGAAACAAATAAAATAAATAGGTGCACCAGCATGACCGCAGCCACTTGGCTGAAACACATAAATAAATATATATATGCGCGTGCGCACACATACGCCCACATATATATCTATTCTTGTTATTCTATATACAAGGCCCGAAATTTTGGGGAAGGGAAGAATCGATTAGATCGACTCAAGTACGCAACTGGTTCTTAATTTATCGTTCCCAAAAGGAGGAAAAGCAAAGTCGACCTCGTTGGAATTTGAAATCAGGACGAAAAGACGAAATACCACTAAGAATTCCCTTCAGCGTGCTAGCGTTTCTGCCAGATCACCGCCTTTGGAAGCCATGTATACATGTTCGTATATATAGACAGGAAACAAATGTTTTCATGTATGAATGTATGTATATATGTATATATATGTATGTATGCGTGTGTATATGTTTGTGTGTCTGTGTTTGTCCCCCACCCCAACATCGCTTGATAGCTGATGCTGGTGTGTTTATGTCCCCTTAAATTAGCAGTTCGGTAAAAGTGGACGATAGAATAAGTACTAGGCTTACAAAAAATAAGTCCTGGGGTCCATTTGCTCGACTAAAAGCGGTGCTCCAGCATGGCCATAGTTAAATGACTGAAACAAGTAAAAGAGTAAAAGAGTAAAGAGAGAGTGTGTATGCCTGTATGTATGTAATGTCTGTGTTTATGTGTGTGTGTATACGTGATAGAGACAAAGAGAGAGAGAGAGATAGAGCGTGTGTGTTTGTGTGTGTGTGTGTGTGTGTGTGTGTGTGTGTGTGTGTGTGTGTTAATGTATGTAAATGTTTTCTTAACCTAAATTATTGGCTACTAATACTTTTGAAAGCTCGGTTATTTAAAGAGTAAGTAGAAAAATAGAAGGTAGCCAAATTTACTGCTGAAATGACCAGGAATGTCTATCGAGCAGTAAATAGGCTATAATTTATATTATTTATATAATCTTTGTACTAGTTTATATGTAATGTTTTTGTAGGGATTATTGTGAGAAGAGCAGCACTTAAGATATTATGGCGAAGCAACGAGATTGGTGGAGGTGTGGATGTGGTGGCGATTGGGTGGTGGTGCTGATGACCGGGAAACGATGAAAAAAACAACCTTCTTCTTCTTCTTCTAAGAACATAATAATTATGATTCATTTTATCTACAAAATCAACAAGAACATGATAATAGTAATAATGATAATAATAATCCTTTCTATTATTGGCACAAGGCTTGAAATTGTGGGGGAGGGAGCTAGTCGATTACATCGACACCAGTGCGTAACTGGCACTTAATTTATTGAATCCGAAAGGATGAAAGGCAAAGTCGACCTCGGCGGAATTTGAACTCAGAACATAGTGACAAGCTAATACCGCTAAGCATTTCGTCCGGCGTGCTAACGAATCTGCCAGCTCACCGCTATAATAATAATAATAATAATAATAATAATAATAATAATAATAATAATAATAATAATAATAATAATAATAATAATAATAATAATAATAATAATTATCATTATTATTATTATTATTATTGCCCACAGAGGGCTAAACGTAGAGAGGACAAACAAGGACAGACAAAGGGATTAAATTGATTACATCGATCTCAGTGTGTAACTGGTACTTATTTAATCGACCTCGAAAGGGGGAAAGGCAAAGTCGACCTCAGCGGAATATGAACTTAGAACGTAACGGCAGACAAAATACTGTTAAGCATTTTGCCTGACGTCATAACGATTCTGCCACAAAAGACAAATGTTGGTGAAGTTGACTCAGACAACAAACACAGAACCTGTGGAAAAGGAGGCGAAATATTAACCATCTCTTCAGTAAATGGAGTAAGGTTGTGCAAAACGAATTTTAGACAAGCACGACAGTCGTAAAAGGTGCATTAGGAAATTAACGAAATGTTTGGATTCGAAGTGATTGAAAAGTGGTGAGAAAGCGATGCAGAGGCTGTGATGTTAAATGTTAATTGTAGGAGTTTATGGGATATCTCCATAAACACTGAGTGTACTATTGAAGAAAGATCAGATAAAATTGTAGAAAGCAAGATAAGTTTAATATCATAGACTTTGTAATACCGTATAATATGGTGGATAGCAACGAAATTAAGAAAATTGAAAAACACAAGGACCAAACCAGCAAAATAAAGAGATTATGAGACGCAAAGGTAACAGTTGTTCCTTGTGGTAAAAGATGCACTCGACAAAATACTCAAATTGCTATACAAAAGGCTGAAAGATATTTGCAATTGAGACACGCATTGTTGGCATCTAGAGAAATGTTATTCGATGCTTTGCAAGAATCCCTCCCAAAATTCTTGAGATTTGATGATTGTCACCAAGTCAGAGGGTAAAGCATTATCACTAATTGCATTAACGTGTAATAGCTTTTGAGTATTAATAACAATAACTCTTTCTATTATAGGCACAAGGCTTGAAATTTGGCGGAAGAGACAGTCGATGTCATCGACCCAACACTCAACTGGTAATTATTTTATCGACCCTGAAAGGATGAAGAGCAAAGTCGACTTCGGCGGAATTTGAACTCAGAACGTAAAGACAGACGAAATACCCCTAAGCGTTTCGCCCTGCGTGCTAACGATTCTGCCAGCTGGCTGTCTTGTAGTATTAATCATAATAATAGCGATATTTTTGTTGTCCCGTTGTTTGTCAGCCTTGACTGAGCAGACTTATGATGAAAGAGATGCCTCCAGGAAATGTCCTACATTTTTGCATAATTAGGACTTCTTTGACCAATATGTTCTGCCTTATTTAAGACGAGATGGTGTAGTCTGAGGGAAATTACGGACTGCTCTTTCTAGCAAATCGAGCGAGGCACAGAGGTTTCACTATTGAATCAATATAATATTTTCTTTTGCGAGATTCTGTTCGTGTATGTTTTGCTTTCTAAATCGAAAGTAAATGCTACCTAAAACATTGAGGTCCCTGTGTCAAGGCAACAAAGAAACCTCTGGCGGTTACCCAACCGGTTAGAAAAAAAACATAAATAAATCACGCTTAAATCTCATCCTAAGATGGCGAGCTGACAGAATCACCAGCACGCCGAGGTCGACTTAGCCTTTCATCCTTTCGGGGTCGATTAAATAAGTACCAGTTACGCACTGGGGTCGATGTAATCGACTTAATCCCTTTGTCTGTCCTTCTTTGTCCCCTCTATGTTTAGCCCCTTGTGGGCAATAAAGAAATAAGAATCATTAGCACTCTGGGCAAAAATGTTTAGCAGCATTTCGTAACACCTTTACGTTCCAAGTTCAAATTCTGACGAGGTCGACTTTGCCTCTCAGCCTTTCGGGGCTGCATTAATCAAGGTAATCGAATTGACCCTCTCATCCGAAATTACTGGTTTTGAAACCTTAAATCACATCCTCACTGCCAAAGAAAAAAAGCAAACTGATATAAGGGCCTCTGATTCAGATACATAGGAAACAGACAAGATAGCTACAGCTAGAATACTATTATAATCATAGATGTGCTTGATAAGAGGTGAACTGGGTTCAAATTGCGCCAACAAAAGTAACACTAAATCTCCGCATCATTAATTCCTCTGGAAAAGGAAAAAAAATGGACAGCGTAACTCTTACAAATTCATCTGTACTTATATTGGAAAATTTCTGCATTTTCATCTATTTAATAAATCAATTACTGCAAATCTTATAAAACTATTGCAAAGAAGACACCTAATGGATATTGCATTCGGTGGGGGAAAAATCTCTCTTTATGACCACTTTTACCACCACTTTCGCTACCACTACTACTACAACCACCACGACCCCCAACCCCCACCAACGTCACCATTGCCCTGCACAAAAAAACATAGAAACATGAAAACAAGTAAGAAAATGTATGAAAGACAGAGAAACAAAAAGAAAAAAAAAGAACCCAAAAAACAAGAGGAAAATCTAATTAGATCTATTGATATTATTGTGAGACAAGAACTAAATCGCCATTGTTTCAGAAAAATGGTCGTTAAAATGTTGAGAAATGTCGGTTTGTTGGTAGCTAAATGGGATTCATTGTTCCGAATAAAGAAAGTAATAGATAGTTTGCTAGGAAATAATAATAATTACTACCGTTGTGAAACGATAGCTAATTTATAGAGAAATGGAGAAGAAAAATAACAGATAATGAAAATAATATACTAAAAGAAAGAAAGAAAAATAACAAAATAGTGTGTGTGAGGGAATTGTGGGCGTAAAGGGGTGGGGGGTAACTGAGAATGTTAAATAATGTCTGGTAACATGTTGCAGTATGGTATAAGGTAGTTAGTAACAAAATACGGAAATAGTTGCATCTATAATGCGTAATGATGGCTTTGCTGTGAAATTGGTGGTTATCTGCAGTAACGTTCAAACGGTATAATTTGTCATCATATAGGTATTTATCATTTCGTATGGTATAATATCTACATGCGCGTGCACACACACACACACACACACACACACACACACACACACACATACATATATATATATATATATACATATATATATATTTATGTATATGAGTGTATATTTATGTGAATGCATGTGTGTGTGTGTGTATATATTCTTTTATTCTCTTATTTGTTTCAGGCATTTGAATGCGGTCATACTGGAGCACTTCTTTTGGCCGAACAAATCTTTGTAAAACTAGTACTTATTCTATCGATCTCTTTTGCCGAATCTGCTAAGTTACGGGGTCGTAAACACACCAGCATCGGTTGTCAAGCGATGGTGAGGGTACAAAAACAGACACATAACACTCACACGCGCGTGCGCACGCACACACACACACACACACACACACACGACGGGCTTCTTTCAGTTTCCGTCTCCCAAAACCACTCGCATGGCTTTCGTCAGCTCGAGGCTATAGTAGAAGACACTCGCCCAAGGTGAAACGTAGTGGGACTGAATCCGAAATCATGTGGTTGGTAAGGAAGCTACTTACCACACAGCCACTCCTGCATGTGTGTATACGTATATATACATGCATACATACATACATACATACATACATACATACATACATATATATATATATATATATATATATATATATATATATATATA
>NC_068987.1:83739574-83741655 GCF_001194135.2 Octopus bimaculoides
ATATATATATATATATATATACATATATACATACATACACACACATGCAAATACATAAATACACACCCACACACACACACACACACATACAATGGCACCCCGTTGGTTACAACGACGAGTGTTCCAGTTGATCTGATCCACAGAACAGCCTACTGGTGAAATAAACGTGCAAAAGGCTGAGTACTCCACAGACTCGCGTACCCTTAACATAGTTTTCAGGAAGATTCAACGTGACACAGAATATGACAAAGCCGGCCGTTTGAATTAAAGATACTCCTTTTTGTCAGCTGAGTGGACAATGTTTTGCTCAAGGACGGAATGCATCGCCTAGAATCGAACACACGATTTTACGTTCGTGAGCCGGATATGGATTAGTATTATCTAATGATCCGAGAAGACGGCGAAACCGATAGTTTCAATAAATTAATGGTTAATTAGTTCGAGCACTAATTCTGTGCTTATCTATAGTACGCATGTGGTAGGATCTTCCCCAACAAGGAAGCTGATATAGTGAAACGGTTCGCAGTCTTTAAGTTGTTTGCCAATTCAAACGAAATTGTTTCCCGATAGCAGTTTTACTTATTAATTCAGTAGCCCTCATAAATTTCCCTTCATTTTGGTTCACTGAAATTACAACAGTAACCGCATTTCTGTGTGTTCAGAATTGTGTAGAGCATGTAAATACAGAAACGCGTTTTGAATAAGAAATTTTAGTTTTCGTTTTTCCATGTTGATTGTAACCCTTGAAGCAATTCCAACATAATCTACGTAATCTATCGACATATGAGGCGTAGACATTTGGATGTGTTACTTTTATTGAAGTTTATGTACTGATGACGTAATGGAGTGTGATGAAACGTGGTTGTCATGTGTTGATTTTGTAGGTTGTAAGTTTGAAATCCACGATGACTGAGGAAGATGAATTCGGACGAATGATGGCGAAAATTGCATTTTGCGATGACCATATTAAGCAAAATGCTTTACGATAATTTTATAAACAGACATATTTTGTTAGCAAAACGCTTGTTTTTCTCTTTTAACACGGACCAATGAGAATATAATATCTTTGTAAAAAATATATGCAAATGTATGAAATTCTGGATGCTGTAGCTGTTACTTCTAGCATGTAACGTAACCTCTCCACTGCCACTTTGTGTATTCACAAGTAAAGTATTAATATTTTGAGAAAGATATAGTTGAAGACACTTGTCTAAGGTACACACAAACACATAAGGAGAGATAGTGAGACATGAAAAGAAAAAGCAATCCCAGCACGGGTACGGTACTTTATTTATCGACCCCAAAATGGAAAAAAATATATGCTAAGTTAAATTTGAACTTACAACTATGAATAGCTATCGAATTAATTGGTGGGACACGATTAACGCTAGAACTAATCTAGGATAATCTAAATAATTAATCTGTATGGCACAAATAAACGTAGAATTAATCTTCAGAAAACGAACAACTGTCTAATTGATTTATACAACACGGCCAAATGTATCCTTAATCTGTACATTAGGAATAACGGTAGTAGAAGTATTCTGTATAATATGAATAACTATGTAATTAATCTCCAGGATATAAATTACTGTACGCTGGTTATGCAGAATATGAAGAGTAGTTATTTTTGATGTTGTTGTTCTTGTTTTGTAGTAGTAGTAGTGTTTTGATAGTAGTAATAGTAGTAGTAGTAGTGTTTTGATAGTAGTAATAGTAGTAGTAGTAGTGTTTTAATAGTAGTAATAGTAGTGGTAGTAATAATAGTAGTGTTTGTTGTGTAGTAGTAGTAGTAGTAGCAGTAGTAGTAGCAGTAGTAGTAGTGTTTTAGTAGTAGTAGTAGTAGTAGTAGTAGTAGTAGTTCTGTAGACGTAACTGAGCTCTGATTGAGCTCTCATTTATGATTAACGGCGTTCTAATAGTGACCATCCCAACTAGGAGTGGCTGTGCTTCCCAACCACATGGTTCTATGTTCAGTCCCACTGCGTAGCACCTTGGACAAGTGTCTTCTACTATAGCCTCGGTCCCATCAAAGCCTTGTGAGTGGATTTGGTAGACGGAAACTCAAAGAAGCCTGTCAT
>NC_068987.1:83741750-83744235 GCF_001194135.2 Octopus bimaculoides
ATATATATATATATATATATATATATATATACATGCATGTATATGTTTGTGTGTCTGTGTTTGTCTACCCATCGTCGCTTGAAAGCTATGTAGCCTTGCGGTACGGCAAAGAGACTGATACAATATGTACTAGGCTTACAAAGAATAAATCCAATGGTAGATTTGTGCGACTAAAGGCAGTGCTCCAGCATGGCCACAGTCAAATGACTGAAACAAATAAAAGAGTACTAGATTGTTTTATTCTTTACCCTTCTTTAAAAAGATGGCTGAGTGTGTTATGACTGTCGTTTCTTGCAATTCAAGACTACACAGAGACTGCTCTGTTGCTTCGTAGAATAATTAATGTAGTCTAAATCTTTTAGCATAGCAGCATTTCGTTCATCTTTACGTTCTGTGTACAAATTCCAACGAGGGTCGATTTTGCCTGTAATCCCTTCGGGGTCGATAAAATAAGTATAAGTTGAACACTGAGATGAATGTAATCGACATACACTGCGCCCCAAAATTGCTGCTCTCGTGTCAAAATTTGAAACCAATATTTAGCCGGGAATTAATTTTATCGCCCCCAGAAGGAAAAAAGAGAAGTAGCCCGCGATGAGATTTGAACCCAGAAAGCGTATCTTTTAACTGTTACTTGTTAAAATCAATGAATAGCGACCATGCTGGAGCACGGCCATGAAAGGTTTCGTTGTAGAAATCGACACCAGAACTTATTTCTGAAGTCTAGAACTTATTCTTTTGGCGAACTGCTAAGTTTTATTGACATGAACAAACCAACACCGGTTGCTAAGCGATAAAGTGGGGACAAGCACAAAGCCATATACACATGTGCACGCACACACACACACACACACGCACACGAACGCACGCGCACGCATACACACACATGCGCACACACAGAGACAGACACAGACACACACACACACACACATACACACACATGCAACGAACTTCTGCAAGTTTCCTTCTGTCAAATTCACTCGCAAGCCATCAATAGGTCCGGAGTTATTGCAGAAGACCGTTGCCTAAGGTTTGTGGGAATGAACCCACAAACACGGGGTTGAAAAAGGAGCTTTGTAACCACACACCTATGCAAGTGTCTTTGCAGAAAACCTTATTTGTTCTTTGACAATTCAGATTCTGCTCTTTCAAGTCCTAATAAAGACAGACGAAATACCGCTAAGCATTTCACCCGGCGAGCTAACGTTTCTGCCAGCTCGCCGCTTTAGAAATATTCTTTTCAACTCTAAGCACAAGGCCCGAAAGTTTTGGAGAGGGGGCCACTCGATTAGATCGACCCCAGTACACAACTGGTACTTAATTTATCGACCCCGAAAGGGTGAAAGGCAAAACCACCCTCGGCGGAAGTTGAACTCAGCACGTTAAAGCAGACAAAATACCACTATGCATTTCGCCCGGCGTGCTAACGTTTCTTATTTCTTTATTGCCCACAAGGGGCTAAACATAGAGGGGACAAACAAGGATAGACAAAGGTATTAAGTCGATTATATCGACCCCAGTGCGTAACTGGTACTTATTTAATCGACCCCGAAAGGATGAAGGGTAAAGTTGACCTCGGTGGAATTTGAACTCAGAACGTAACGGCAGACGAAATACAGCTAAGCATTTCGCCCGGCGTGCTAACGTTTCTGCCAGCTCACCGCCTTACTTATTCAGGATGTTGTCATACTGGCAAAAATCTGTCAAAGGAAATAATGTGACCATTAGCTTTACTCCAGCTTATCGTAGGAGGCCTATAACTGCAGAGGTTAGGGGACTCCCTAGTCACGGGATTCCAAGATGAATGCCCACTGGACTTCGTGCTATGGATTTGGTAATTTGTGTAGCTCTGAACACTCGCTTTCACATATTTCCTGTTTAGTGGTTCCAGGACAGCGAGAAGTATGCATGGTAGGTTGTTTTTCTTGCAGAGAAGATAAATTTTCTCATATGTCTAGAGGCAGTATAGAAAGTATGGGAGCCCATTCTTAGCTGTTTGACTTCATCCATATTGATCCTCAGCGCTGTGTATATATATGTCTCTCTGTCTGTATGTGTGCATACGTATGTCTGTTTATCTGTATGCATGTATGCTTGTCTATAGTATACTTACTATTAGTATTGTTAGCGACAGTCGTTATGGTATTGTTCAAGTCACACTCGACTTAAACCTTTGCATGGCATCGCTGACACTTCTTGTCAGCGATGGTCATACTCGTCTAATAAGTAGATAGCCATCATGTATGTGTGTATGTATGTATGTATGTATGTATGTATGTATGTATGTATGTATGCGTGTGTGTGTATGTATTCGTGTGTGTGTATATGTATATGAAAGCCGTATAGCGTGACAGCGAAGTGGAGAAACGTTGCGTTATTCAATCTATATACTTATACAGACGCACGCACACACACCTAAACACTCACATACATACATCATAGTGACACACCTAAACACACACACACACACACACACACACACACA
>NC_068987.1:83744309-83746493 GCF_001194135.2 Octopus bimaculoides
AAGTAGGGAGGAGAAAATTCAGTATAATGTGTACTTTGGCTAGTTATTGATTCACACACCACTGCACACCAAACGACAGACTAGTGGTGGTGGTAGTAGTGATAGTAGTAGTAGTAGTAGTAGTAGTAGTAGTAGTAGTATAGCTGTTGCTTTTGCTTACCATCAAGTCATGCGAAATGCTATGGCTCATAGCACTCGCAAGGTGAGTGGATTACTTTCTGTGCCTGGCGTCTATTTTGTTGTTGTTGACATTGTGGTAATGGTTATGTTTGTGGTGGTGGTGGTGGTGGTAGCCGTCGTCGTCGCTGTTACGATTGTCTTTTTTTTATGTGTGTAGTGCTGTTGCATTTGCAATTGACACGCGCATGCGTATCAGTATTCTCCAAGAGCTAACAGTAAGTCGTATGGATATTACTATATATTGTACCACACGAGCTGCAGTGTTAGTGTGGAAAAACGGCGACGTTCTCGAGGAAACTTTAGGCTTCGATGAGTATTAGTTGGCTGCTCTGTTTTGGAAAGCCTTCGGCCCAGGAAGTATGGATAACTTCTAGAAATCCCTGATCTACTTGTGCTGCCGCAGTGCTTTGTTAGTCCGAGATAAACTCTACCAGTATGGTAGTGAGACTTAGCATGGACTCCATATTTCTTTTCAGATTTTAAAACTAATATCTAATGCTCAGATTACTACTGGTATTGTTTTCACCCTCATGCACAAAATCTTGAATTTCAAACTCCTTGTATTTTGATAGATTTCGCCACTTTTTTTCGGGGAGTATTTTCATCAGATATGATTGAAATGTCTATCAGTGTGCATGTGTTTGCTTTCCCGCCTTTTGATAGTATGTGTGCGCATAAGGCGAGCTGGCAGAGTCGTTAGCGCGCCGGGCGAAATGCTTAGCGGTATTTCGTCTGTCTTTACATTCTGAGTTCAAATTCCACCGAGGTCGACTTTGCCTTTCATCGTTTCGGGGTCGATAAATTAAGTACCAGTTACGCACTGGTGTCGATATAATCGACTTAATCCCTTTGTCTGTCCTTGTTTGTCCCCTCTATGATTAGCCCCCTGTGGGCAATAAAGAAATAAGAATCGTTAGCATGCTGGACAAAACGCTTAGCGATATTTCGCCCGACGCTACGTTCTGAGTTCAAATTCTACCGAGGCCGACTTTGCCTTTCATCCTTTCGGGGTCGATAAAATTAGTACCAGTTACGCACTAGGGTCGATGTAATCGACTTAATCCCTCCCCCGAAATTTGAGGCTTTGTGCTTCCAATAGAAAGGACATTATGTATGCGCAGTAAGACGAGGAGATGGCAGATTCGTTTGCGTGACAGGTAAAATGCTTGTTGGCGTTTCGTCTATTTTACGTTCTGAGTTGAAGTCCCGCCGAGGTCGACTTTGCCAGTCCTCCTTTCAGAATAAGTACCAATTGAGCACTGAGGTTGATGTAATCAAGCTGATCTATCTCTCGAAGTTTCCGGCCTTGTGTCAAAATTTGAAACCAATACTATGTCTGGAGAGTTCCCGTTGATTTCATTTATCTGTATGGACGGGCTTATCCCGAATTATTGTAGCCAGATCGATGGCAAGTATCATGTTTAGTACATATATGTACCACTTCTTATTTGTATCCACATCGAAGTGTTGGCATATTACCCTGTGATATAGATCAGTGGTTCCGAAACTTTTCGGGTTGCTGTCTACTTGACACCAAGGCCACATTCCCTAACAGCCCCACCCCAACTAACCATCACAATCATGGACCTCTTTTTGAAGCAAATACCTGAACTTGTAATCTGGATAGAGTAACTGCAGATTTCTCAATAGCTCAGCATAGGTGTTCTCTTTTTCATTGATATTCAGCTTCATGTTAACATCCGTTGCGCAGCTAATTTCCACAACTGTACACAATTTCTCTTCTCTGTCCCAAATCATTATATCAGGTCTGTTGTGCTTACATTTTATTGTATGTTGTATGTATGTATGTATGTATGTATGTATGTATGTTTGTATGTATGTATGTAGCAAGGCAGCAGTTATTCTGATCGTTATTTTATGTTTTGTTGATTTTGTCTCTCACCATCATTTGACAACCGGTGCTGGTTTGCTTATGTTCCTCGTAACGTCAACGGTTCGGCAAAACATAACAAATAAATGATTACCAGACTTAAAAGTAAAAAA
>NC_068987.1:83746893-83747797 GCF_001194135.2 Octopus bimaculoides
TAAAAAAAAAAACAAAAAAACGCAACTACCATCAGATGAAATACGAATCAGAAGAATGACTGTTTGCCTTTGCCACAAAATGCAATAAAACATAAATGAAATATAGATACTTGATTAAAAATATATAAAAGTTATATTTTAAAAAAACAAAAAAAACTGTCTATCTATGTAAATAAACAAATGTATAAAAATAAGTATATGTGTTGTTTATTTTAATATGTATATAGCCAGCATTTATCTTCGAGTGGCTTTTCGTCTTAACCGTCTTTATATTTTCAATATATTAGATTCAATGGTGAAATAGAAGAGATTAATGTAGTTTGACAGGTAAGCTGAGAGGAGAACGACAGACAGCAACGGAGGAGAAAAAGAAAGAGAGAGGGAGACTGAGAAAGAGAGAGAGAAAGACAGAGAGAGATAGAAAGAAAGAAAAAAATTAGGAGAAAGAGGACGAGGAGGAGAAACACAAAATATTAAGTGATGTCTGGTCTATTAACCACTCTAATGTCGTTGGGTGGGCGTTGATGAGCAACACATGACGCAGTTGTTGTCATCGTTGTTATTTAACCCCAGGTCAGTCCTGACTGAGCAGGCCTCTGATCAAAGGCAGCAAACTTCCCGTCTTATTGTATGTTTTATCTCCTTTACTCTTTTACTCTTTTACTTGTTTCAGTCATTTGACTGTGGCCATGCTGGGGCACCGACTTTTAGTCGAGCAAATCGACCCCAGGACTTATTCTTTGTAAGCCTAGTACTTATTCTATCGGTCTCTTTTTGCCGAACCGCTAGATTACGGGGACGTAAACACACCACCATCGGTTGTCAAGCGATGTTGGGGGGACAAGCTCAGACACACAAACACATACACACACACATATATATATATACGACGGGCTTCTTTCAG
>NC_068987.1:83748528-83751983 GCF_001194135.2 Octopus bimaculoides
AGTGTGACAAGGCTGGCCTTTGAAATACAGGTACAACAGAAGCAGGAAGATAGAGTGAGAGAAAGTTGTGGTGAAAGAGTACAGCAAGGTTCGCCACCAGCCTCTGCTGGAGCCTCGTGGAGTTTTAGGGGTTTTCGCTCAATAAACACTCACAACGCCCGGTCTGGGAATCAAAACCACGATCACACGACCGCGAGTCCGCTGCCCTAATCACTGGGCCATTGCGCCTCCACTTGCTTTGAAATAAGCACCGAAAGATTAGCGCTACCAAAGGAACCTCAACGAGGTTGCCCAAAGTGTTAGAAATAGCAGCTAAATTTTCCTCAAATCTTACACTACTCTCTTAAACAAATACGTTGGATATTACACCCAAGGGTTCTATGCGCTCACAGAAAAAATGGCCAGAGCTGCAATTTCTTTGATGATAGGTTTGCTTGGGCGGGACGGACCTAGGGTTAAATAGCAGCAACAGTAGCAACAACAACAGTAGCAGCAGCAGCAGCAGAGGCAATAACAACAAAAACAAGAACAACACCACCAACAATAAGAACGAGAATAATCCTTTCCTTCTACTGTAGGTATAAGGCCTGCCATTTTGGAATAGAGAGTTAGTCGATTTCGTTATCCCCGGTGCTTAACTGGAACTTATTTTAGAGACTCTGAAAGGACGAAAGGCAAAGTCGACCTCAGAGGAATCTGAACTCAGAACGTAAAGAAATGCCGCCAAGCACTTTGTCCGGCGTGCTAACGATTATGCCATTAGACGAGGGGCGTTCATTAAAAATTTCCCCTGACCCACTTCCGGTTATTGCAGGAGAAAGAAATTGTTAAGGTATAATTATACATCTCTCTACATGTCACATTGTAAATTGCAGCTTTCGATTAGTATTCGTTTGTCTTTTACAGTTGCTGAAATGGATTAAGGTGTTATAACGGAGGCAGTTGAATGCAGATCAATGATCAGGTTCTTATCCTTGAAAGGTCGTACACCAAAATAGACGTTCGATGAGATGCAAGAAGTTTATGGTGATAATGCACCATCATATAGCATAGTCAAGCACTGGCATTGTCAGTTCAAATGTGGTTAGACATCAGTAGAAACTGCTCCTATTTCTGGACAACCACATTCTACCATTGATGACGACACCATCAGTAAAGTGGAAACCGGCATAACTATTCGGTAACTATTCAGCAAATATTCGGCATAACTTATTCGGCAACTAACCCACAGAAGTGAAGATAAGTATAGGGTCCGTGGAAAATAAATCATTCACGACCATTTGAACGCTGTCTGCACGATAGATTCCCCGGATGCTCACATCTTTTTAAAAGCAGAAACGAGTAAATTGCCCCAAGGCTTTTTTGGCAATGTGCCAAGAAAAGGAGGGGGATTTCTTCGGCAGACTTATCACAAAAGATGAAACACGAGTCCATCACTATAATATTGAGACTAAAGTCCAGTTGAAGCAATGGAAGCACGATAACTCACTGCCTCCAAAGAAGGTTTGTGTCCAACTCAACAGGCTAGGTGATGCTCGCAGTCTTTTGGTACCAGCACGGAGTAGTGATGATAGATTTTCTGGCAAAGGGCACCACGATTATGCTTCTCTGCTGCAAAAATTGCAGGACGCCATCAAAGTAGACAGGCGTGGCAGGCTGACCGAAGGAGTCGGCCTCCTCCAAGACAAAACCTCAATTCACAATGCGCATGTGGCCCAGATAAAAGCACACTCCTGTGGCTATGAATCCTTCCTCATTCCCCTTATTCTCCTAACCTCTCACCATCTGACTTCAACCTCTTGCTGACCATGAAGTCTTTATTGAAAGGGAAGCACTTTTCAGATGATGATGAACTTATTTCCGAGGTAAAGTTTTGGCTCCTGATGCAACCTACCAAATTCTATAGATGAGGTCTTCACAGCTGCATAAGGCGATGTGAGAAGTGTACCACCATTGGCGGTGGCTATGTAGAGAAAGACTAATAATTATGCCAAGTTTCGTTTATCCCAGTCCTTGGGAAGTGGGTCAGAGGAAATATTTAATAAACACTCCGCGTAATTATTATTATCGTATTCTGTGAAAGCACGTGACCAAGTGATTGAGGTGTTGATACGTAGGTTCATTGTTTCGATTCCCGGACCGGTCGTTGTGTGGTGCTCTTGAGAAAAAAACCTTTCATTTCATGTTGCTGAAGTCCCCCGCTCATCTCTAAGTGAGTTACCTTGCGACGGACAGCACCGTTCAGAGGGATGTGTTGTTATCTAGGTTGGTGACGTCCATGAGAATCGAATAACCAGGCCTGTGAGTCTTTGGACTCGAGACAGTATTGTCCAAGTAACTTATTTTATTTATCTTAATCTTAATATTTATTAAAATGTTTCTCTAACCATTGCCTACGCATATTTTATTGCTAGAAATTTCTAGTGAAAAGACATTCTTTTCTATTCATGCTTCAAATGATTTTAAGAATAAGCTGTATTTTCCTGTCATTTTTTGCAGTCGTAGCTCTAGTATTATTGTAAATTTGTCTTTGAAAGTCAATAATGATAAATGTTTCTCTCTACTGCTTCTTCCTTTCTTTCTTTCTTTCTTTCTTTCTTTCTTTCTTTCTTTCTTCGTGTGATCTTAAAGCCGTTTTTGTGTGCAACCTTAAGGCCAACTCTCATCCAGTAGGCCTATATTCAAACGGACACCAGTGAACATCATGTTTTCTTTTCCGAGGTAGTATGTTGAAAATTACATATACAAAGCGTCTTGCCTTCTTTAAGACAGTATGGCATAATTTGGAAATGATTTAGTTGTTATTTCTAGCATGTCAGGCAGCCAATTAGTAGCCTCTTACTTTGTCTTGAAGAATTTTTATATGGTACAATGATGTTAACAGCAGCAGCAGCCAACTTGCTTATGTATATGCATCTTCTTTCTCCATCGTTGAGACACGTTAGCCTGAATACCACCACACCAAAGAAAAAAATAAATCAAAAGAAGAAACGAAAATGGTGGACAGCTTCTTCCTGCTTCCTGTTCATTCAGAATTTATTGCCACTTTCTCATTTATTTATGATTCTTTTTTCGTATGCAATTTACCGTGGGAGGATAGTGATAAAAGCTTTTAAAGTTTCACCTTTAAACCAGTATCGTTAAGATATTTTTAAAGCTTTCTAGGTGAACAGCTCATGAAGTGATTTTGTCACAATTTCATGTCAACGAGCTTATGTTTCATTGGTTTCCATTCGCTTCTCTCTAGTTTTATTCTATTTATTGGTATTCAGTTCTGGCAAAAACTTCTGCACCGTATTACCAAACCTCTAACTATCTATCTATCTATCTATCTATCTATCTATCTATCTATCTATCTATCTATCTATCTACATACATACATATATATATATATACACACACACGCACACACACACACACACACACACACATACACACACACACACATATATATA
>NC_068987.1:83752016-83752707 GCF_001194135.2 Octopus bimaculoides
CTATCTATCTATCTATCTACATACATACATATATATATATATACACACACACACACAAATGCATCTATGTGTATGTATATATGTATGCATATATTTATACATAAAATCTTGCCTCCTTATCGCTAAAAAATCTATGAATCTATGTAAACCATTCATTTCTTTCATCGTTTTCTTGATTAATTTATCGAGTTTATCCTTTATGACTAACAGGCATTCTTCTAATCTCGCTGATATTGCTGGATAATGCTGTTTCTTGTGTGAAAGGGTTATTAAGGATTCGTGACAAGAATATTCTAACAATTTCAGATACACACGCACAAGCACACACACGTACATGCACACACACGCACACGCACACACACGCACACGCAGACACACGAACGCATTTATTATTATTATTATTATTATTATTATTATTATTATTATTATTATTATTATTATTTGAAATAATTTAATTCGGCCTCATGTTCAAGAAAATTTAAGTCGCATATGGCCAAACCAATGTTAATAATAATAATAATAATAATAATAATAATAACAATAATAATAATAATAATAATAATAATAATAATGATATATCAATGATAATATATGTAACTCTTCCTAAATATGCTGATTGGTTCTTTTTTTTTTTCGCTTGTCCACTCACCCATGCGTATATATATATATATATATATATATATATATATAT
>NC_068987.1:83752717-83755261 GCF_001194135.2 Octopus bimaculoides
TGCGTATATATATATATATATATATATATATATATATACACACACACACACACAGAGGCATACCTCACCCTACATCGTTAATTGGTTCCAGCAGACAGGACTTAAGTCGAATTAACTTGTCTCTAGGCTAGGCTAGGCCGAATTTACTCAAGGCTAAACCGTTAATAACCATTCCCAATTCTGTACTTTATTTATGAATGCATTTTCAATAATACATGGTTAATAAAAAACTTATTTTAAGCTTACAAACAAATATTTTTATTTATTTTTTAATACAGTACAGTAACAAAAAAAGAGTAATCTAAACTTACGAATACAATTTGGCGGTGTTTACCGTACATCGCGGACGCTTTATTTATGAATGCGGTGTGCAATAAGACATGATAAAATAAAAGCCTTTTTTAAGCTTGAAATAACAAATTCAGTAATTATTATTATTTTGCTATAGTAAAAAAAAAAGCTAAATTATTTTAAATTTACCAATACGTACATACAATTTGGGGGTTTACATCGCGGATCATCAACATCAACAGCTGACTCTGGCTGTTCTTGTTTTTCGATGCGCTAAAAAAACCGGTTGAGAGTTCCTTGAACTGTCTTCTGTTTTTCGTCAAGCATTACATTATAAAGAGCAAAAGCTTCGTGACGAGCCCCCGTAATGTTGGAAAAGCGTTGAGCATTTGGATCCATATTCTCGAATATAGAAAATTCTTTTGCGATGCATGCAAACGCTTGCTGTATTTTCTTAATGCTAAAGTGACGTGGCTTAGGTTCGACTTCCGCTTCTTCTTTATTTTGCTGCTGGTGAAGCTCTATCAAATCCTCGTTCGTAAGGGACTGCATGTCTTTTTCGAATAAATCTGTGAAATCTTCCTCCTCCAAATCCATTTCCAGTTCTTTATTCGTAGTCACCAACGTTTTGTTGATGGCAGCATTATCAAACCCCTTAAAATCATTCACGAACTGCAGACAAAACTTCTTCCATACACCATTCACAACCGTGCTCTGTACATCATTCTATGCCGCTGTTATGTTCTGTACAGTCTCGTAGGTATCATATCTCTTCCAAAAGTCATGAAGTGTGATGGACACATCAAGATCAGTTGCAGCTATTGCTTGCCGCAGCGTACGCTTCATATAGTAACGTTTGAAGATAGCTATTATTCCCTGATATATTGGCTGCAGAAAGGACGTGGTGTTCGGAGGGAGGAGGTATACGATGGTAACGTTGGGGTCAAAATATACGATGTTTTGCGGGTGGCCAGGCGCATTATCTAAGATAGGTAAAACCTTGAAAGGAATTCCCTTCTCTTTGCAATACTTCTCTGCTGCTGGGATAAAATGATTGAAGAACCAATCTTGAAAAACAACAACAGTAACCCATGCATTTGAATTAGCCGTCCATATAACAGGTAGAGATGCCTTGGGTATGTTCTTCAGGGCACGGGGTTTATGTGCATGATACATAAGCAATGGTGTTAACTTAACATCTCCTGTACAATTACCTTCCAGCATAACGGTCACACGTTCTTTTGAGACCTTGTAGTCTGGAATAGTTTCCTCCTCCTTGGAAATGCATGAACGGTCTGGCAATTTTTTCCAATACAATCCAGTTTTGTCTACGTTAAAAATCTGTTCGGGAAGAAACCCGTTTTATTCGATGACTTTCTTTAATGCATTAGGAAATTCTACTGCTGCTTGTTTGTCAGTTGATGCACTTTCACCTTGCTTCTTAATGGAGTGATAACAAAGACAACGCTTTCTCTTGAATGATTTCTTGACTAATAGTAGCACGATGACAATTCAACCTAACAAGCCAAGCCATTTCTTTAAAGATTTTGCCTCTTTTCTTATTGATGACAGTGTTCTTCATCCCTGGGGCTTCAGATTTGATATGTGCTAAAATCTTGTCCTTTTTATGCACAACCGTCGATACAGTTGTCCGACTCATCCCCAAAAGATCGTGCAGTTGCTACCACTTTTTCACCTTTTTCATGGCGTTTTGTCATAGCCAGTTCATCAACCAGCGTTAAAGCATGACGCTTAGCATTTTCACTATGAATTTTCTTAGGAGCCATTGGGGCAAAAAATAAAGTCACACATGAATGAGAATGAGAAAGTAGCCGATAAACAGACGTAAACAAATCTGAATTCAAAACAGTTGGCGGAATCACGAGTGACAACGATGCCTAACGGTAGATATTGGAACTACAGTGCAATATGAGCTCCAAATATACCGATAAATATGACAACACAGCAGATCTCATGATTTTGTTCACTAAGCTACACTACTTTATGGTGTGTATCTTAACATTTACTGCACGTATTTTAATATGATTTTATATGCTTTTATTCTTATTTATTGTACAGTAACATGATTTTATGTGCTTTGAGCAGTTTTCTAGTGATTTTACAATTCCAATATTTGTGGCAGACAGATGTAAAGTCGAGTAAAATGACTTAACTTGATTTTTATTTTCTCATATATTATTTTTGAAAACCGACGTATAATCGAAAACGACTTAAGTTGAGATATGCCTGAAT
>NC_068987.1:83755782-83756610 GCF_001194135.2 Octopus bimaculoides
AATTTTTCTTCAATTAATTTTCCCTATTTCTCTGATTTGTATTTGTCGGACCTGGCAAATCCGAGAGGGTAAACTGTCAGAAGTGCGAGCTCCAAGGATCAGAGTGGTTGTTCCAGCACATCTGTGTCACCATCCTACGGAACAAAGATCATGAAGCAAGCTGACAAGCCTTCTTAAACATTTCTTTGCTGTGACGAAGAGGAAAGATACGGCGATTTAGGCTGAGCCACTCATCAAATTTAGAAAACTATTTCATTAAGCATTACTATTGTAGACCAACAAATGAAGATAGTTTCACCGCGTTTACGCAATAAAACAATTTTTTCCCGTTAAAAAAAAAATCGGAAACAAAAGGCTCAGAGCAAACAAAGGTATTATTATCAACAGTATGTTTATTTACATTATTTACTTTGACGGATATTTGTCCTCATCTGTTTGTTGTTAACACAACGTTTCGGCTGATATACCCACCAGCCTTCACATGGCGTAGTGGTTAAGAGCACAGGCTACTAACACCAAGATTCCGAGTTTGTTTCCAGGCAGTGACCTAGAAAGCTAGAGAAAAGCCTTAATGGAATCTTAATCGATTATATAGACCTCAGTACTGATTTTATTGATTTCTGATTATAGAATAGTTGAGTTATACTTTGATGTAAAGGGACGCATATCGACATTCTCGTTCATGCTGATGAGCATTAAATAGACACGCGGGAAAAATGTACATACATACTCACTCAGGCGCACATGCATATCATATATAAAGCAGGTAACCATGTCATTCGAGATATCCTTAAAGCCATCAGCTTTTCAGCACTCCTCGTATATATA
>NC_068987.1:83758809-83760974 GCF_001194135.2 Octopus bimaculoides
ATATATATATATATATATATATATATATACCCATATATGCATGTATGTACACATATAGATGTAGGTATATATATATGTGTGTATGGATGTATGCATATATTTATATATTATTTATATTATATATATATGTATATAGATATAGATATATACGCACACGTATGTGTGTGTGGGTGGGTGTCTATGTATGTGTTTGTTTATACATACATGCACACACACAAATAATGTGTGTGTGTGTGTGTGTACAAGCATACATGTATGTGAATGACAGTGCAACGTGAAAAACTGTAAACTTAGATTCGAAGGAAACCGAATTTAAAATGTTAGTTATTGCTATGCCTTCAGCAGGATTTGAAGAAGAACTGTTCCTCGTTTATTCAAATATGTGTACATTTGGGGGAGGGGGAGGAAGATATTCGATTACATTGACTCCCAGTGCATAACTGGTTCTCATTTAATCGAGTCCGAAAGGATGAAAGGCAAAGTCGACCTCGGCGGAATTTGAACTCTGAACATAGCGACGGGCGAAATACCACTAAGCATTTCGTCCTGCGTGCTCACGATTCTGCCAGCTCGCCGCGTTAGCTGCCTTAATAACGATGATGATGATGATGATGATGATGATGATGATGGCGACGACGACGACGACGATAATAATGATAATAATAATAATAATAATAATAATAATAATAATAATAATAATAATAATAATAATAATAATAATAATAATAATAATAATAATAATAATAATAATATTATTATTATCATTATCATCATCATCATTATCATCATCATCATCATCATTATTATTATTATTATTATTATTATTATTATTATTATTATTATTATTATTATTATTATTATTATTATTATTATTATTATACACAAAACAAAAACAGAAAACATTCTTGAGAGAAAGAAAGAGAGGAGAGAGAGAAAAGGAACACAATAGAGTTTAGTAGTTTAAGCATAGAAATTTAAATATTTCGTAAAACAGGGGTGTTCCGACCGAGAGAGAGAGAGAGAGAGAGTAAAGAAAGAAAAAGAAATGGATGATTTCAATTTCCTTGAAGAAGCTGCGGTTATTTCTATCGCGGTTCGGAGTCAGCTGAATTGAGTCAGCCTGGAAATTGGCAAGGGGTAAAAATATATATCGCCCACGGGGGCAAGATGCTGCTGTGTTGTGTGAGAAGATATAGAACGGGAAAAGAACATGCCTGAAAGAAGAGAGAGAAAGAGAGAGTGAGGGAGAGAGAGAAAGAGAGAGATAGAGAGAGGGAAAGACAGACAGACAGATAGAGGGAGAGAAAGGGATAGAGAGGGAAAGGGAGAGAGGGTGATGAAGAGAGAGGGTGATGAAGAGAGAGGGTGATGAAGAGAGAGTGTGAGGAAGAGAAATGGAGAGAGAGAGGATGAGAGGGAGAGAGAAACAGAGAGAGACAGCCAGCCGGTCAGACAGAGAGTCAGGAGTAGAGAGAGAAGGGGATGGGAGAGGGAGAAAGAAAGGGAGAGGGAAAGAGAGCGGGAGATCGAGAGAGAGAGGGAGAGAGAGAGAGAGAGAGAGAGAGAAGGAGAGGCAAAGGAAGGGAGAGGGAACAACAGAATTTGGTAGTTTAAAAATGTCAGACACTAATTGATGCTCGGAGACCCGAGTTGAGAAGTATATTCAGCAACTCCCTGAAAAATCTAATCTCCGTGAGCTACAAAAGATAACCTTGATGGGTACAGCCCATATACTATGGAAAGCATTATCCATCTAAAATAGAACAAATGTGGTGATCATTTTAGCATAGCAAAACAAAAGTGCTCTTGGCTTCCGGAGGATGCCCGGTACTAAGGCAGCTGAAATAAAATTATAATGAAAAGAAACCATAATAATAATAATAATAATAATTGTCCTTTTACAATAGCCACAAGGCCTGAAATTTGATGGGAGGGGGGGCGGTCCAGTCGATTAGATCGACCTCAGCACGCAACTGGTATTTAATTTAAAGACCCCAAAAGGATGAAAGACAAAGTCGACCTCAGCGGAATTGAACTCAGAACGTAACGACGGGCGAAATATCGTTAATAATAATAATAATTCTTTCTGTTATAGGCGCAAGGATTGAAATTTGTGGGAAGAGGATAGTCGATTACATCGATCCCGGTGTTTAACAGGTACTTAT
>NC_068987.1:83761499-83771591 GCF_001194135.2 Octopus bimaculoides
AATAATAATAATAATAATAATAATAATAATGATAATAATAATAATAATAATAATAATAATAATAAGCAAATAAACAAATGAATGTTATTATCCAGTATTTTGCATGAAGTGCTTAGGTGTTTACTTCAAAAAGTCCCAGTTGGTAGACAGCAACAGTGGCACATTGTGTGTCATCTTCCTTAAATCTCCATTATAATCCACACTGTCATGGAAATACCACTCAAACACAACCCCCCCTTTTTTTTAGTTGCTATCACAATAATATTGTTAGTTTATTTGTTTGTTTTGCTATTAGCTACTAATACGAAACCCAGTGTGTTGCCCTTTTTTTATTTTTACCTTCCTTTGTTCCGTACACTTTTCTCTAGGGTTTCCTTTAAGGCTGGATGGACGTTGTTTGAGATCCTATATTGTAGCTTGTCAACGTTTTTGTCATTTAATTTGAAATCTGTCATTTTATACACCCTGCTTGCTGTTCCTAGGGGAAAAGTAGGTTGCTCTGTTTTGTATATATTTATTTTTTATAACCCTACCTTCTTTTTTATCTACATTTGTTTTTATTCCTCACCGTTCTCATTACTTTATAATATTTCAAGATCCACCGATGATTCATGTATATATAGATATCATTAATCATCTAATAATTCAATCAATAAGTATGGTTAAAGGATAGATGTTAGTTTTACTGTTTACAACTAACTACGAAAATTTAATCCGTGGAGCAGCTGGTCTTAATACTCCACGTGTGCAATTTCCAAAAGCCTGCGGTAAGCCTGTCCTTTACGGGATAAAATTAGTGTATAACACATAAATAAAAGAATATCTTCTACTGTCAATGTAGCAAAAATTCTGTTACCATAGAAACCACACTAATTTCTTTTTCATTTAATTCTCGTAAGCTCAACGCTAACTCAGAGGTAAGCTCGCAGTCAACCAAGTTGCCTTCGTTAATGGCTTAGTCTGGTCCATATTTAGCTCTACCACTAAAGACAAACGGAAATCGTGAATACTACAGAATCTAGCTTTCATTTTCTGAGGAAATGTAATATTTTGCGCTTGTCTATATCTTGTATTTTATTAACGATATCAAGAAAAATTTTGAAGATCGCATTAAACCATTTTTGCCTTTCTCAAGAATACCACTGTTTTATACACGTGGTGTGCCCTGGTGGACAGTTATTGTAAGGGAGATAATAATTTATAGATAAATCTTGGTGGGATTAGAAGCTTGGATACGTGGTGTTTTATGACTTTGTAATAAATCGATATTTCACTGAATACTGTTGTTCTCAAATCGATAGAATATTTCTATCTGGAATCAATACAATATGCTGTAATAGCCAATACCAAGAGTTGGAATGTGATATTTTATTGAAATTTACTCTCACATTTCTTGATAAGGTGTGTGTGTGTATGTGTGTGTATGTGTGTGTATGTGTGTGTATGTGTGTATATATATATATATATATATATATATATATACATATATTTATATACATATATTTATATACATATATACATATATACATAGACATACATACATACACACACACACACACACGCCCACATACACACACACACACACACACACACACACACACATATATATATATATATATATATATATATATATATAAATATATGTATATGCATAAATATGTACATACATCAACATACACATTAATGTATGTGTGTTTGTGCACGTGCGTGCGCGTGTGTGCGTCTGTGTGTGTGTGTGTGTGCATGTGTGTGCGAGTGTGTGCATATGTTAGCGGTATATCAGATAACACGTTTTTTTAGGCATGCATGTTTGATAAGTGCGCAAGTAAAGCAAATATGCAGAAAACTGAATGTTAAGCCTATAAAGATAACACATTTCATTATTAATTACGAGAGCTTCGTTACCTCGACAGCATTATTTAGTTTATATCCATATTTAAATTTATGTATATTGAGTGACAAAACCGATAGGCTTAATGCTTTTACATTATTTAGCTTCTTGCCTGTAGAATTGTGGATTAAATTCTGACTCGGATGAAAACAATGACAAGCGTTGTTTTTTTTCAAATTTTAACATGAATTATCGAAGAAGGAAGCGCTACATATGCGAGAATAATTGTTAGAAGCAACAGTCAAATCTCCCTTAAATCACGCTCTAGTTTCTAAATGAGCGACCCTGGGGGCTTTCTATGTGTTTACTCGTTCCACAACATACATACAGCAGCTAAAATATCTCTCAAAGCATACTTTATTGCTTGAAGCCAATGAGAAACTGTTTACGTGATCGTCTCCTCTACTAGAAAGAACGGCTAAATATCCTTCATATTACACTCTTTCGTCTTAAAAAGAAAGTAATATACAAATTAGATAATGTAGAAGGCATAGCTCCGAAAATGTGATGGTCACGCTTGGATGATATTGATAATAGATCTTCACTTTGAGGGTTGAAGTTGGTGCTAACATGCAACAGCTAATAAATAATGCAAAAGTGCAAACAAACGTTTATTTAGGAGTGTCCTGGCTAGTTTCATTCCTATTCCGAGAGTCATCAGTCAACAAAATACCATCATTTTTATCTACAGATAAATCATTCATCTCCACGTTACCTATGCCTATCCAAGAGTAAGCCTCTTGTTGGTACACACGGGCACTAATGTAATCGTTGTTGTTGCTGTCAGAAGACAAAGAACCGTAACATATACCACAAGGATACCTCTCAGACTTTCTTACAGTTCCGTTAATTAAGACCTCACTCTGGATTAGTATTTTTTTTTTATCGACTCTCGATACAATAAAAAGCGAAGTTGACCTCGATAGAATTCAGATTCAGAGCGCAGCTACCCAGAGAATATATCGCATTCTGTATGATTTTAAGGACTCGGCCTGCATTACAATTTTAGTATCGCTACAAAATGAAATCATGTGAAACCAAATGTAATCAATTAGTCAAAGAATTGTCTTGACTGTGCATAGGCATGTCTATGCTTAAGAGATTATATTTTGTTTCGTTTGTCTGTTTGAAGGAAGGAGACCCAACAAGAAAACAAAATAGCCACCCATGACCAGCACTCATGTAAAACTCAGAAACTGCTTCAGTCTCTTGGTTTCATTATCATCAAAACTCTCAACTGGCAAAGTTGGTTGATTGGCACTTCGTCGGTTACGACGACGAGGGTTCCAGTTGATCCGATCAACGGAACAGCCTGCTCGTGAAATTAACGTGCAAGTGGCTGAGCACTCCACAGACACGAGTACCCTTAACGTAGTTCTCGGGAAGATTCAGCGTGACACAGGGTGACAAGGCTGGCTCTTTCAAATACAGGTGCAACAGAAACAGGAAGAAAGAGCGAGAGACAGTTGTGGTGAAAGAGTACAGCAGGGTTCACCACCATCCCCTGCCGGAGCCATGTGGAAATTTAGGTGTTTTTGCTCAATAAACACTCACAACGCCCGGTCTGGGAATCGAAACCGTGATCCTACGACCGCGAGCCCGCTGCCCTAACCACTAGGCCATTGCGCCTCCACACTGGTAAAGTGTACGTTTAGTAAAGCAAGGCTCGCATCTCTCGAATTAGTCTTACTTTCCGGGCTGAAAAGAACTTCTTTCCCCAACAATTACTGATACGCTATAAAGTTCAGTGGAGGGACACAGTGGAAAATGCTCTCATGCCACGGACGGTGCTGCTACTGCTGCTGCTACTGCTGTATGCACAGACATCCTAAACCGCATTTAGAAAAGGGCAATCTGACTGACTGGTATGTAGTTACTTACAGATATGATCCAGCATCAGGCTCTCAGGCATCCTGTCTCCTCTTTCTTTCCTACCGCTTCTAGAACGACTGGTCTTTCTTAGAGTTGGTTTTGTCCATGCCACCACCACTAAGGCATCCCCCGTTCCGATCGTCTCTCTTTCTCTCTTTCTTGTCGTGTGTTCTTCCACTCCTATCCAAAAACACTGCACACAGTCCATCCTTCTCGGAGTAGCAGTTGACTACAATTCCCTCCCTCCTCATGACTTACAGTCTCACCCATCTGGAAGAGCCTGCAGAAGCCATGGAAACTGCTTCTTCATCGAAACTCCAGCATTTGAAGCAAAATGTCAGTACAATGTTTTAATTGTGCTGGAAAGAACCGATTTTCTGTGGTCCGTTTCTGTTTACTGATTATGGAGTATTTTAAGAAAGGCATGAATTTCTTAAATCCTACTTTCACTTCTCTTCTAAATACGAGGTTCAGTTTCGGTGAGAAAATATTGGTTTCAAATTTTGGCACAAGGCCAGCAATTTCGGAGAAACGATAAGTCGATTACATCAAATCCAGTGCTCAATTGGTATTTATGTTATCGACCCCGAAAGAATCAAAAGGAATTTGAAATCAGAACGAAAAGACGAACGAAATGCCGCTAAATATTTTGCTCGGCGTGCTAACGTTTCTTATTTCTTTATTGCCCACAAGGGGCTACACACAGAAGGGACAAACAAGGACAGACAAAGGGATTAAGTCGATTACATCGACCCCAGTGCGTAACTGGTACTTAATTTATCAACCCCGAAAGGATGAAAAGTAAAGTTAACCTCGGCGGAATTTGAATTCTGAACGTAGCGACGGGCGAGATACCGCTAAGCATTTCATCCAGCGTGCTGACGATTCTGCCAGTTCAATGCCCTTCTGTGGGAAAATATTAAATTATCCTGTATATTAGAGTTTCAAATCAATTAAAATTACGTTGGGAAAAGTAGGTTGTCTTTTATAAAGCCAGAAAAAAAATACCAGAAGAGACAAAGAAAAAGAAAACAACAAAACAAGACAAAGCAAGATAATCACGGTAGGAACACCTTTGATCATAAATGATCTGGGGGCTTAAACGGCAATAACGACTACGACGACAGCAACAGCAACAGCAACAACAACATCAACATCAACGGCATTAGCAGCTGTAATACGAAGGACAAAAATGATCGACATGGGGATACTGGAGAAGATTAAATTAACTTTAGTATTAGCCTGGATATTCGTAGTCGAATACCGATGCAATATCAGAAATCAATACGGAGCAGACGGACAATAACAAAAGATATTTAAAATACAAGTCGGCTTTGATCAAGCGAAACTATAATTAAAACATCCCAACCAGGACCATAACGTCTTATTTGCAGACAATCTATCCAAGATTACATAATCCCGTCCTCATTTAGGATTAAGATGGCGATCTGAGGTTTAAGTGCACGTTCACTGTAATTATTGAAGTTTGCTATTATCACCGACGTGCGGTCTGACGGGTCTTTGGTTGTTATTCTTTGACCCGAGCAATATAGTGCTTCGTCTTTTGGTTTTTATTTTCATTTTGGATACGTACGAGTCTAAAACTTAAATGATATTAATTAATATGCTGGACGTGAAAAAAAAAAAGAAAAAAGAAAAAAGAACGTCCTCAACAGCGCGCGGGTATGGTTGTGTGATAAAAAAGAAAATGTAGCTTCGCTAGTATATATGGGCCCAAGATCTCTCGCGCAAAGAAAGCATTATCTGGCATGTCTTTGGATTGACCAATACATTGTCGTGTTAAAGGCAGTGAGAAGACAGAAATGTTAGCACGCCGGGCGAAATACATAGCAGTATTTCGTCTTTTGCGTTCTGAGCTCAAATTCCGCTAAGGTCAATTTTTGCCTTTCATCCTTTCGGGGTCGATAAATTAAGTACCAGTTGCGTTCTGGGGTCGATCTAATCGAGTGGCTCCCTACCCCGAAATTTGTGTGTGTGAGTGTGTGTGCGCGCGTGTGTACAAGTGTGTGTGTGAGTGTGCGCGCGTGTGTGTATGTGTGTGTGTGTGTGTGTGTGTGTGTGTGTGACGAGTGTTCTGGTTGATTCGATCAACCAAACAGCCTACTCATGAAATCAACGTGAAACTGACTGAGTACTCCACAGACGTGGAGGTATGGCTCGTGTTTGCCAACTGACTGGACTAGAGCAACGGGAAATGAAATGTGTTGTTGTCCGAGGATACAACGCACCATCTGGAATCGAACTCACGATCTCACACCGTATTTACATTGAGTATGATACACTGATGGCTATACTCACGACATGTACACATACATATAAGCATATGTTTAACCTATGGTTAACCCACAACAAATTGATGGCTATTTCGTGTTCAAAATACTTAGAGTTGAAGTGAAATGCTGGCCGGGGGCAACATTTGAACCCAGATATAATCAAATATCATAAGGTATTTTGCCCATCGGTATACTAATCCTTTCAGTTCAGTCTTCTTATCAATATATGTAGCCTAAATGGGATGAATATATGCCTTGGGCCGATCAAAGTCTACAAGGCGGATTTTGTTGACGGAAACTGAAAGAAAACCGTCGTGGATCAAAAAGAGGCCGAAGAAGGGTGAATGGCACCGTGAGTGCCGCGTTGCTCTCGAGCAACTATGCCGTCCCTGGTCGACCTTGAGCGACTGCAACACAACCAAAACATTCTATAGGGGATTAGTGGAGAGGAGGTACGACGTTGATCTCGGGGCGAACCTGGGCGTCGACGAGGAATACCTGACCCACCTGTTCAAGACAACTTTCGGACCGTGACCTATGGACAACTTCCAGAGATCCCTAGCCTGGCAGTGCTATCGGGAAGCGCTACCCGTTCGGGATAAGCTCTACAGGCATGGCTCGAGAAACACAGGGCCAACCTGCCCGAGATGCGGACAGAGCGACGAAACCGTTCTGCACGCACTCGTACAGTGTCCAACCATTTCCGACCTGTGGGTTTATGTCGAACGACTGCTAATGCGTGTGGGACGAATCAGTTTATCAGTCGAGTCTATCGTGAATATTGTCGCGCTTCCTTCCTTGAAACGGGAAGGAAGAGCCATTTTCATCGTACTTGTGGTTATGGCGAAATAATGTGTATGGTGGATGCGTCTGAAAGGTCTAGAGAAAAACATTTTCTTCTCTGGTGAATTTCTCATCAACTTCTTCAAGTATCACTTGAAGAGGAAGGTGAGAGTAGAGAGGGAAGTTCTGTCTACTGAATACTTCAAGAAAAGATGGGTGAATGCTGCAAGAATGGCACGTGTGATTGACGGAGCCACCTTGAGCATAACCCTATGAGCCAGAAAAAAGAAAAAGGTAAAGAGAGTCACTGTAATGTGTTTTTCTGCATGACATTATTGGCCAAGGTTACCGTGGTCTTTTCCGTAAGCTTTTCTTCCCACGGATAAACCAAATATGTTACCCCTTTACACTTTATATCATGACATTTCTGTGATACACGATCCCAGTTGATCGTTTTTTTTACGATCCCTTTTGATCGAAAATCTATTCCCCCAAAGCTCTTCTTTGTAACTTGTCCCCTCTGTGTTCACCCCTGTGTGACTAATAAAGAAACATATTTATCTATCTATCCATCTATCTATCTATCTATCTATCTATCTATCTATCTAGCCATCTATCTATCTGTCTATCTATCTATCTATCTATCTATCTATGCATCCATCCATCTGTCTGTCTGTCTGTCTGTCTGTCTGTCTGTCTGTCTGTCTGTCTGTCTAGCATCTATCTATCTATCTATCTATCTATCTATCTATCTATCTATCTATCTATCTATCTATCTATCTATTTATCTGTCTATCTATCTATCTATTTGCTTATCTATTTATCTATCTATCTGTCTGTCTGACTGTCTGTCCGTTTCTCGATCAAGTAAAATATTTTATTTTTATATTCGGTTGTCTCCATTACTAATGATACAAAGTTAATTGGAAAACAGTGCCACAGAATACATTCCAAACTTTCTCTCTACACGTATGGTGCACTTCCAAAGTTTCGGGGTTGCTCCTACATTTTGATTACAGTTAAAACTATAACAAGCTGGTGTTCAGAATTATCAAGAAATATACTGCATTTCTTTATTTCTTTATTTCCTTTCTGTTTTTGGTTTTTGCTAGTTAAGCATCATTAAATTATATCAACTTGAACAATGTTCACTTCAGTAAAATGATATATATTTTTCTTTCTTACTAGTTAAATTATCCCTCCACGATGCTTGCCATACATCAACTGCATAAAAGAAGTAAATTGCTTTTAATGTAGTTTTGGAAGTCTTTGATGTTTTACCGAAATCTGCTGATTGCTATTAACAGTCCTTGACATAAAGTGAAGGCAATATATGTAGAAAGGTAGTCGTAATACTGGTGGGGAAAAAAGTCTCATATGTGTAACAAAAATCCGAGTCACCAAAAGCCAATTACGGAACTTTGGTTAACGATCATATTCCTAAAATGCTCGTTTGCCATCTCGAAGTGAATTATCTGAAGAATTTATATAAAATCAAGGCGCCTACGTTAAATTCATCCTGGTGAAAGTCTGACGGTAATAAAGAAATGTTATAATAAAAAAAAAAGACAGAACCAGAAAATGAAAAGCGGTTCCCATGAATGTTTCCATTGATTCCCAGACAGGTGAGTGGAAGGGAGAATGTTATAGTAAAACCTGAAACCCAACGCAAATGCTTACAACAGTGTAGAGTCCTTAACAAAAAATGCCCCTATAAGCCAAAACCTGGAGTTAAACAGGCGGCGAATTAAGTTTTCTATTTGTTGTTAACTATAGGCCGATTACGCACTGGGGTCGATATAAACGACTTAATCCCTTTGTCTGTCCTTGTTTGTCCTCTCTATGTTTAGCCCCTTGTGGGCAATAAAGAAATAAACTATAAGTCAGTCTTGATTGAGAAGATGTAAGATATTGTCTATATTTTAGTCATGATATACGTAAGACTACATTTATGTAACGTGGACGCCCTTTTTTAAGACAACAGTATACAATTCGATGTTTTTTGACAGTTGTTTCTAAGAGCTATTTCTAACCACATATAGGTTCCGTTTCTGGGTGAAGAATACTTCTGACTCTGTTTGCTTATTGTTGGTTAGACACAGATGAGTTCTGATTTAGTTGACCTATGGTCAAAACAGGTTCAGTTGTGACTATTTAGCCGTTTCACTTACATACATACATATGCACTCTACTACACTGGTGTGGAAGATATCACACACATCAGCAGCAGGTGCCCCAAAGCATCTATGAGATACTACATGCTTCTGAGGCATGATATCGTCGTAAAAAACAATCGCAGGAAGGATTGCCCTGACATATACATCGAATATTTGTCACAACTAGCTGGTATTCACACCTTTAAAAGCAAGGAATACTGGTGGAACACTCCAATAAAAACAGCTATTCGGTGCAAACATAACAGATCTGATAATGTTTTGTGGGACAAGGGACAAAGGTCACGCACTGTTTTAGAAATCAGCTGCTCAGCGGATGTGAATGTACAATCAAAAGAGAACATTTATGGTTAATCAATGCGGAACTTACAGCTCTTATTCCCTGACTATAAATTCTCGTCTGTACCTAGCATTTGTACATTAGGCTGTGCGCCTACAACTTTACACAAAAACTTAGGAATATTCGGTTCTTCGGAGAAAGAGCAAGAAACTGACGTGGCTTCTCCAAAAACAATCTATTAGCGGCAGAGTGAATATCTGTGAGACATTCCAAAGATTATCTACTCGAGATTCTTTAGACGAATAGGTGCAATAGATATGCGAGTGCATCGACAGTTCAACGGACGCACCAACTCAGACACACATTCACAAAAAGCGGGAAAACTTGTAACTTAATAAGTCTTGTCGCTTTGTGAGCGACCGGGTAAGAGGGACCGAAGTAAAACTCAATAACATACACGAGTGCGTGCGTGTGTTTGTATGTGTGTGTAAGCGCGTATCTTTAAAAAATACTTATAGCCTTTCAGATATTGTATAACATCCTTAACCCTATATTCGTATTTTATAAATGTGTTTTTTCTTCTTCTCTAGATTTTACGTTATCATTTCATTCATAGTTAAACTCTCGGGCAGATTGCATTTTTTAAAAGATTTTTATCTTTTTGGTCCCTTGTGGAAATTAAGGAAAGATTATTGTTATATTTTGTTATTATAACTAGATAAAGAAATCATCATTATCATCCTCATCATCCTCATCATCATCATCATCGCCACCACCACCACCGCCACCGCCACCACC
>NC_068987.1:83771871-83773679 GCF_001194135.2 Octopus bimaculoides
GATTAGATCGAATACGCAACTGGTACTTAATTTATCGACCCTGAAAGGATGAAAGGTAAAGTCGACATCGGCGGAATTTGAACTCATAACGTAATGGCAGACGAAATACTGCTAAGTATTCCGCCCCGCCTTAGCACGCCGGGCGAAATGCTTAGCGATGTTTCGTATGCCATTACGTTATGAGTTCAAATTCCGCCGAGGTCGACTTTGTCTTTCATCCTTTCGGGGTAGATAAATTAAGTACCAATTACGCACTGGGGTCGATGTAATCGACTTAATCTGTTTGTCTGTCCTTGTTTGTCCCCTCTATGTTTAGCCCCTTGTGGGCAATAAAGAAATAAGGAAACTGATTGAAGCCCAGAACCATGTGGTTGAGAAGCAAGGTTCATACCACACAGCCACTCTTAGGCCTATGTAATAAATTGGATTATATATCATTCACGTTATTGTATTTCGTTGTGTCCGTGAAAAATGTGTTGTTCGTGGAAATATTCTCCGGGGAGCAAAAAATGTAGGGGGCAATTGTGTTTGAGTTTTTAAAACTGCAGTATTCAATATGCCCGTCCTTTCTTTTAAAAGAGTAGAATAGTAGGCACAGGAGTGGCTGTGTGGTAAGTAACTTGCTTACTAACCACATGGTTCTGGTTTCATTCCCAATGCGTGGCACCGTGGGCAAGTGTCTTCTACTATAGCTTCAGGCCGACCAAAGCCTTGTGAGTGGATTTGGTAGACGGAAACTTAAAGAAACCCGTCGTATATATGTATATGTATATATATATGTGTGCATGTGTTTTTGTGTGTCTGTGTTTGTCTCCCCAACATCGCTTGACAACCGATACTGGTGTGTTTACGTCCCCGTAAAGTAGCGGTTCGGCAAATGTGACCGATAGAATAAGTACCAGGCTTACAAAGAATAAGTCCTGGGGGTCGATTTGCTCGACTAAAAGGAGGTGCTCCAGCATGGCCGCAGTCAAATGACTGAAACAAGTAAAAGACTATGATTTAAGTGGACTTGAATGTTATTTGCAGCAGGTCGACCAGCACATAGGCATTCCGTCGGTTTTCAATTATTCCTTCTTTTAGTATATAATTCCTTTGTTCTACACACCTTGCACTTTAACGAGGAAAGGTTTACTTGTTATTCAGCTGTTACGTCGAGTGAGATCCAATGGCAATATATGTGTGCCATAAGTGGATTAAGAAGTCTCTACTTAAAACACAGTTACGCAGTTTGTTAAAAGAGATTTGAGTGTTGCGTTGAGTGAGGTCAACTGATTACATGGCGCTTACTCATTGGCTTCAATATGGGCTCACTCACACTTACAAATCTCACTAAGTCACTCACCCATATCATTACACATTCTCTCATTCATTGTTTCACACTTTGCCACACTATGTCTCTCACTCACATACACATATACGCATATATATTTATACATTTACATATGTGTGTGTATGTATTAAGAAGATGTTAACTTTATATGTTATATGTATATATTCACATATAAAATACATGTATACATATATATGTATATGTCTATATATGTGTGTGTATGAATGTATGAATGATATATATGAATGTATACAGACATGTATATATATGTATGCAGACATATGTATGTGTACATATATATATACACACACACACACACATACATATATATATATGTATGTATGTGTGTGTGTGTATGTGTGTGTGTGTGTATATGTAACAAATGCACGTTGATACATTTAACACACACACACACACACACACACACACACACACACACACACACACATATATATATATATATATATATATATAT
>NC_068987.1:83774041-83776541 GCF_001194135.2 Octopus bimaculoides
TATATATATATATATATGTATGTGTGTGTGTGTGTGTATGTGTGTGTGTGTGTGTGTGTGTGTGTGTGTGTGTGTGTTAAATATATCAACGTGCATTTGTTAGTTGTACCTTTACTAGAAGCTCTACAATAATCGACAGTCAAAGTAGTCAAGCAGGTTTTGCAGCTATCAATCTTGACATGATAACTAACTTACCATCTCCAGCTGGCAGCAGTTCCAACGGAGACCGGAACTATTGACCTTTACTCGACAACAACTGACTAAGGCTATTAGTCATGAAGCGTTAATTAAATCAGCGATGTTAGTCTGATCCCGCCCGTATAAACCTGCTGCTGTGAGTGAGTTAGAGAGAGAGAGACAAAGAGTGAGAGGGAGAGAGAATATGCGAGAGAGAGAGAGAAAGGGAAGAAGGAGGAGACAGAGATACGGATAGAAAATAATATTCAGTCCAGTGATGTTAGCCGCCACAATGCTTACTGCCATTATATGAAATGTTATGAATACAAAAGTGTCGTACATACTAAGAATCCCCGCTGGTCGTTTGGTTAAGCTAGCGGAAAACTACAAGAGAAAAGCTCGATAATTCGCAAGTTCATCACCGGTGTTTTACTATGTCAAGTCACATGATCAAGAGAGCGCTCCAGCATGACCACAGTCCAATAACTGAAACAAGAAAAGGATGAAAGAAAAATAATTAGGTAATTTGAAATAATAATTTTCTGCTATAGGCAGAAGTCCTGAACTTTGTGGCGAGGGGAATAGTCGATTACATCGACCCCAGTGTTTCACTGGTTCTTAATTTATCGACCCTCGGCGGAATTTGAACCCAGAATGTAGCGACGGGTGAAATAACACTAAGCATTTCGTCCAGCGTGTTAATGATTCTGGTTAGCTTGCTGCCTTTTCTGCCAGCTCACCACATTGGAAAATGTCCCAGTGGTACTATCTGCATGGACAACATACAATCAAGTGCAGGCTCCAATGCCTTAAAATCAGTGGTTACTCTTTACTCTTTTACTTGTTTCAGTCATTTGACTGTGGCCATGCTGGAGCACCGCCTTTAGTCGAGCAAATCGACAATGGGACTTATTCTTTGTAAGCCGAGTACTTATTCTATCGGTTTCTTTTTGCCGAACCGCTAAGTGATGGGGACATAAACACACTAGTATCGGTTGTTAAGCAATGCTAGGGAGACAAACACAGACATAAAAATATTTAGTTATGGCAGGAAAAAAGTTAAAAGAGAAGACTACTGCTTTGGAGTGGGAGATTGTCCCATCCAAGTAGTGGCTGGAAGACCTTGAGAAGAGGACGGTGGTATTACGGACCTATTCTAGGTCGCGTGACGCCATCGCCCTCTTCGATAGGGATATTATTGATAAAGAGCTGGCAAAAGTTTTTTGTGTCCAGCGGGTGTCAAATATGCAACGGTGTGGTTGCTTTTCGACACCCCTGAAGAAGCTTGCATTGCTGCAAGCCAGCCCCTAGAAGGGGAATTAATATTGTTCCTTTCCACATATTGTGGGAGGAAGGTGATAAGAGCCTGGGTATGCGGTCTACCCCCGGGCACCGAAGCGGGCTGGATTGGAGATACCATCCAGCAAGGCCTGGGGGATAGCGCACCCAGGCTCTTAAATGTAAAAGTGACGGCGGCGACCGATTGGGAGGGATCAAAACCGATTTTGACTCTGTGGAGCCCATCGGCCGCGGCCGAAATAGAGTTTCCAGACTTTTTTAAATGACTGACTGCAGGTATCCGGTGATACTTGAGGGACGCCCCCACCCAAGTGTCACTCGTGCCTGGAACCAGGCCATATTAAAAAGAACTGCCCCCAGGACCATGGTAAGGCCCTGGAACAGTCATTGGAAATCACCTCCCCTACCCGGTCAAAGGGAGAGGTGGATGTGGTTGAGGAGGCTTCAGCATCCTCACCCCGAAAAGGATTAAAAATGGAGAAAGCGGGCAACAATGGTTGCCCGCCGAAGGACCTTAAGGCTTCGTGAGGAGAGGGAGAGACTCCGGACAAAGCGGAAGAGCTCCACTCTCCCGAAGTCAGGAAGAAAAGTAAAAATAGAAAGAAGAAGAACGGGTCATTGCAGGTGGACGATGATGTGCAATCTGCATGTCCCGAGGCTGTGCCACCTACGGTGGAAGAAACGAACCCCACCCCTGAAGATGAAGAATTACTTATCTTTTTCTATAAAGGCGGTGAGGTGGAAAAATAGTAGAACATAAAGAGACAGACGATATGGCCTGCACATGGTATCCCGAATGGCCTCCGCAGACAGCCTTGGAGGTCATAAGGATTTCCGTGTGGGAAAAGCTTAGAATAATTAAAGAGGATTGTCGCATATGGCCAGTTGACCCTAACATAACATATACCTCGTACATGAATGAGGCATGGGGAATGGCGGGTTACGGGAACTGAAGCGGCACTGAAGATAATGATAGATATATTGATGGATATATCGATGAATAGGAGGTGGAAAAAGCCTCGTT
>NC_068987.1:83778036-83778643 GCF_001194135.2 Octopus bimaculoides
TATATATATATATATATATATATATATATACATACATGTCAATATGTCTTTAGCCTCTTTCTCTATACTTTTTAATGCGTATGCACACACGCACAAACATATAACATATATACATACATATATATTATATAATATATATATATTAAAATGTATATTACAAGTAAATGATTCAATTTAAAACCGAAAATTGCAACACTACACTTAGCCGTGAACATCTGTATCCAAATCTTAGCGAGGAGCATGAATCTGGCTTCCTACCTTGGCCATAATTACATTTTTGTTTCTTTTGTAAATGCCAAATGAACTCATTCTTGTGACGACATTGTAGGCAGTTGCTGTGCTGATGACGTTTATAACGGAGGGAAACACAACTAACGTTTACTTTCCAGCAGACAAAGAGACTCTCTTTTTTGTCAATGGCACGTCTCTTGTGAAGAATTCCTGATTCTAGAGATCCTCCTTGCAAGCACATGACATATCATTTCTAGAACCGAGGATAATGTCAATATATTTAAGAATTTATACAATATTTAATATAAGTGTATACACATACATATACGCCTATAACCAAATAAACAGATAAGCATATACATATACATACACGTAT
>NC_068987.1:83779294-83779698 GCF_001194135.2 Octopus bimaculoides
TATATATATATATACACACACACACATACACCCACATTTACACATATGCACACACGTACCTACGCATATACAAATATACATACATATATATATATATATATATATATATATATATATGTGTGTGTATATATATATATATATATATATAAGTTCAAATAGACGCATACACATACACATACATATACGCCTATAACCAAATAAACAGATAAGCATATACATATACATACACGTATTCAAACACATACGTAAACACACGCATGCACAAACATACATACATACATACAAATACATATATATAAGAAAAACAGGAATTACACCACAGTTATTTTGTGTTCTTTGCTACCTTGGTTTCTATTAACCCATTTATTCTATCCGAAGAATTTTTTTCATTAAGATAGAAGAAA
>NC_068987.1:83779992-83783234 GCF_001194135.2 Octopus bimaculoides
GTTCCTGCCAACTCGTCGCCTTCCTGTTATATATTAGAGAGTGAAAGAGAAGGGAATACATAATTTGAACATCTAGAACATATGAGACCAAATCAAGCCATACCTTAATGGTTACAAGACATGCTACCTACAGAACACGGATAAGTATATTTTTTTAATATTAGGACCTCAAGTAAGGCATTGTGCTGGCAGAATCGTTAGGACTCCGGGCGAAATGCTTAGCGGTTTTTCGTCTGCCGCTACGTTCTGAGATCAAATTCCGCGAAGGTCGACTTTGCCTTTCATCCTTTCGGGGTCGATTAAATAAGTACCAGTTACGCACTGGGGTCGATATAATCGACTTAATCCGTTTGTCTGTCCTTGCTTGTACCCTGTATGTTTAGCCCCATGTGGGCAATACAGAAATAAGAATAGTTAGCACGCCAGACGAAATGCTTAGCGGCATATCACCCGTCTGTATGTTTTGAGTTCAAATTCCGTCGAGGTTGACTTTGCTTTTCATCCTTTCGGGGTTGACAAATTAGGTACCAGTTGCGTACTGGGGTTGATGTAATCGATTTTTGCCTCCCACAAACTTGTTGGTCATGTGTTAAGAGTTGAAACCTGTACTAAGACCTTAAATGATTCAGTGAATAAGAGGTTTGTCATTTTCACAAAAAGGAACACGTATCAACAAAGTTTTAACTAATTTCACAGGTACGATAAAACACAATTAAGTGCGTTGAATACCATAGGGCTTTTACCTGTTAACATTAAGCTTGCAGTATACCACTTCCATATTTCTTATATTTTTGTAGCATATCTTCCCCTCCATTTGATTCCAACCATGCTGAAATTAATATGAAGCGCAACATATACGTGAATGAAATGCGCGGTTGAAAAATCCTAGCATGCTATTGATAACTTTCAATATACGTGCCCAAACGAAAATTAGAAATAGGCTTACACAAGAAAAGATGATTGAAATAGGGTGCATGTATGTATGTATGTATGTATGTATGTATGCATGCATGCATATGTCCAGGAAGTTTTAAGTATACATTCATGCATACACACACACACATACATATATACATACATACATGCATACATACATATACATACACACATGTATATATGAAGAGAGAGAGAGAGAGAGAGAGAGAGAGAGAGAGAGAGAGAGAGAGAGAGAGAGAGAGAGAGAGAGAGAGAGAGAGAGAGAGAGAGAGAGAGAGGCACGTGGCTGTGTAGGTAGAAGTCTGCTCCCCAACCTTATGATTCCAGGTTAATTCCCACTGCGTGACATTTGGTGAGATGTTTTCTACAAAAGCCTCGGACCAGCCAAAGACCTGTGAGTAGTTTTGGCACGCAGAAACTGAAAGAAGCACATTCTCTCCGTTTATGTATGTATGTATGTATGTATGTATGTATGTATGTATGTATGTATCTATCTATCCTTCTACCTACCTACCTACCTACCTACCTACCTACCTACCTACATGTCTATCTACCTACTTACATGTCTATCTATCTATCTATCTATCTATCTATCTATCTATCTATCTATCTATCTATCTGTTGGTGCTTGTCTTAGTGGTTAGGATATTCAGCTCATGAACGTAAGTTCGTCAGTTCAATTCCCGGCCACGTATTGTGTCCTTGAGCAAGTCACTTTATTTCAGGTTGCTCCAGTCCACACAGCCAGCTTAGTTGGGCCTGTATTTCAAAGGGTCAGCATCATCACTCTCTGTGTCATGCTGAATATCTCTGAGAACTACAGTAAGAGCACACGTGTCTGTGGAGTGCTCAGCCACTTGCTTGTTAATTTCACGAGCAGGCTGTTCCGTTGATCGGATCCACCGGAATCTTAGTCTTCGTAATCGTCTTCGTAATCGACGGTACCTATAACATGAAATACGTAAACAACGAGCAAACATGGAAAATAGGACAAGTAAACAAAGAGAAAGGACCCTTCATCAATTGTCGGTTGTCTATCTACTCCTCGTTTCGAGTATTCAATGACAATATGAGTATTCAAAGACAGTTGCTCCCATAAATTCTAAAATAAAATTGAGGATTTATGGAGGGTCGAAGTTGGGAACAAAATAAATAGTGAAGATATACAAGGAAACCGAACGAAAACAAACATGGATCGTCGTTAGACCAGAACGAGAGGAAAATAGTGAACGCTGGGAGAAACATTTTTTGAAAAGAGAAAAGATAGTAGAGAAAGAGGGAGAGAGAGAGAGAGAGAGAGAGAGAGAGAGGAAAAAGGAGAAATTGGTGAAGAGAGAGACAAATAGAAAATGGTGAAGAAGGGAGGGGGCGGAAAAAGGGAATTAGAGAAAAGTGGAGAAAGTATAGAGTAAAGAGTCGCATCAAAAAGGTAAGGATAAACTTACTTGGAAATGGGTGCGTCGCGTTCAGTTGAATAATAAATAATAAATAATATAATATAATATGATATATATATATATATATATATATACAGAACGTGTAATTAACCTTTTCCTCAGTGGCAAGGTTAATCACAGGAATGAAATGCTGTGTAAAGATTATTCTGTGACTGGATTTTCCTTAGACAATACAAGCTGAGCTGTCTTTGCTTTTATTGTTTAGAAATGCCAATATATATATATATAGATACATACACACAATATGTATATATACATATTGGAAACAAGGTATATTGATCTGAGTAGGTGATTGTCGTTACTGATCCAAAGGATTACTGTCAACGATAATCTTAGTTCTTATTATTATTGCTGTATCCGTGTAGTTGAATCGTGTCCAAATGTTATGCTCTGTAAAAAAAAAAGAAAAGAAAAAGAAAGAAGTAAAGAAAAAATTCTGATCGACATTTTAATATATTGATATCAAATGTCAATGTCGTGTGTAATAGAAACTAGTTGCTATGGCCTATAACATGTAAACAGTGACAGAAGTAAGCAGTGTATATATATATATATATATATATATATGCGTGTGTGTGTGCGTGCATATGTGTGTATGTGTGTATGTATGTGCGTGTGTCTGAGTGTGTGTGTGTGTTTTAATGCGTGTGTTGACTGACCGTTATTGAAATCGTGGCCTTTTGGGTTATACACGAATTGTTATTTCTCTGCATGCATTGCTCTGTGTTTTCTGAAACTTATAGACGTGCTGCTCTTATTGTTTTTGTTGTTGTTGTTGTTGTTTTTGTATCGCCCTAGGCTGGCTCGAATCGACTGTACATTTGAGTGAAGGCCATCCGGCTGCGTGTT
>NC_068987.1:83784891-83787680 GCF_001194135.2 Octopus bimaculoides
ATATATATATATATATATATATATATATATATATATATACATTTATACATGTGTGCATGTATGTATGTGTGTGCATATGTGTGCGTGTGTGCGTGTGTGTGTGTGTGTAGGTGGGTGTGTTCACAGACAATATAATTTGTAATGTGGCTTAGAAAAGGCAAAGCTTTTGGAATACGGAGCAAATATTTTAATCTTGCAAATCAAGTTAAAACCACAGACTTATTTGCAACTTTTATTCCCAGACACAATTTATCGCAAACTTGAACTTATAGAAGTCATGTAGGCGAAGGAGTCCCATAATTTTTCTTCCGTATTTTGAAAGCAGCCCAATAGAATTTGAGCATGTTTGACATGAAGCTATATTTCTTTGAAACTAATTAACGCCCTGTATCCTTTAAACATATGTAAAGAGCAGAGGAGAGCGGTGAGTATATTTACAGGCTAATATCTTGGCGGCCATTAAGATAATTTATAGCTGGGTTTAAACAAAGTTACGTTAATATAGTTAACGAAACCATTTATACTGAAATTTTAATTACTATAAATTAAATTGTTAAAACACTTTACTCAAAACGTATTTTGAATTGAGCGAACCAGAGTGTGCTAATGATTTCACTGGTAATTTTGTTCTTCTCGTAGTTCCCTTATCTCTTTTGATCTCTCAGAAAATTTCAAATATATTCTCACCTCGACTATCCTGTGTATTGTTCTGACGTAATGTATTAGTAGAACTATATAGTGTGATATTCTTTTCTTTTCTAACTACACAGTGTGAGATTCTTTCTGTGTGTGAGGTTGATCTAGCTGTTATTTTCTGCTAATTGGTTGATCGAATATTGGTTTGTTTATCAGCCCGTCAATGATTTGATGCGAGTATTATGCAGCATAACTAAATACATTTAAAATTACGACAATAGCATCAAATGATAACAAGAAAAACTAAGTTGGATTAATGTAATACATCAGCTTTTAGCCTTTGCTTGTTTCAGTCATTGGACTGCGGTCAATGGCAGGGACCACGTCGAAGGGTTTTTGTAAAATAAATCGGCCCCGGTCATTTTCTTTAAAACCCAGTACTTACACTACCGGGTTTCTTTTGCTGAGTAGCTGAGTTACAAATTAACACACAAGTTAACACCAACTGTCAAGCAGCGGGGGATGGGCAAACACACACACACACACACACACACACACACACACACACACACACACACACACACACACACACACACACACACACACACACACACACACACACACACACACACACACACAGGTCATGCAAGGGGACTGCGCCCCAAACCACTTAGGTGCAAAGCTAGTATACTAACCATACACTTATGTCTGTGCCTCTTAACGAGAACTACAATAAAAATTTGCAACAATAGTTTTGGTAGCAAATAAAACTTCATTAAGTCCAATTAAGCATAACATTGTCAACAGAATAAAATTACCAATTAACGCCAAAACAAGAAAAACAAAAAATTAAATTTACTAAAAACAAGAAAATAACCAGGATTTATTTTCTCGCGTCTTTCTTCTACATGTTCGTCCGATAGACACTGAAATATATATATTATTGTGTGTGTAAAGCTAATAATATTTGTCAGGCACTAGAGACTGCACTATCGTACAACTAATCGGCAAAATGGTGAGAGTGAGTGGCGTGTGGTTTCTATAAGCGAATGAGGAGCAGTGTTTGTATAAGAAAGCTATTAAGATTGATTTTGTCTTCATCATGCTCAGCAGAACCAATGACAAACAGCACCAACTACACTTGATTACAAAATGGAATATATATATATATATATATATATATATATATATATATGTGTGTGTAGGTGTTTGGGTGTGTGTACGTGTGTAAATTTGTTTCACAGTCCCTAAGGGTGTATCTAAGTCATTGGCTGTAACTCCGTTGACAAGAAGAGAATATAGGGTATACAACATATACAAAACAAATGAAAGTAACTACATAAAAGAGACAAATAAAAGCAAAACACAATAACCTGGTATTTATTTATTATTTATTTCAAAACGTGAACTGAAATGTTACTAGAAAGCGGGTAGCTACGACCAGTTTAGAGGTCTTTGTCGTTGCTGAATAAATCTTGCTGTGCAAATATAATCCTTCCACATTATTCATTTCAAGAGAAGAATTTTATCAGGATGATTCTGGAAGGTCAGTTACCAATGTACAGAATATCAACAAAAGCAATACTTCCTAATTTATGTTTCTATTCGTCTATCGTTTTCTCTGTTTGTTATTTTTTCTTTCTCTTCTTCCGTTTGTTTAAAAAATATCTATCTATCTATCTATCTATCTATCTATCTATCTATCTATCTACAAACAAAAAATAGAAAGAATAGAAGAAATAACAATAATAACAAGTAGGTATAAACATATGAACAAATAAATAAAAACAAATTAAACGAACCTGTATAAACAGGGGATACAGATAATACAGGCACCCCCTCATACTAAACAGTACTTATCCAAATTTTTCTGTAATTCAAACTTTGCTAAAGATTTTCTACTATTTGAAAATAATATGTATTCTTGTTTTTATACTATTCATTTGGTTCTTTATAGATTATTTTAATAGATAACTTATTTAACACTAAATTATTTAGAAGTTATAGTTTCATTTCAACATAATATTAGAACTTCGATTGGAATAGTGTTGATATATTTTCGATTATTTTTGATTAATATTATTTGATTAATTATTAATCTTTATAGTTTATAATATCGTTAAAGTTTTTTAAAATCAAAACTTTGTATATAT
>NC_068987.1:83788772-83793183 GCF_001194135.2 Octopus bimaculoides
TATATACATATGTTCGTCTGTCTATTCATGTACTCGGGATTTGTTCAAATTTTAGCTCCATGCCTGAATATAATTTTCTCCAGAAAAACTCTTCGCTATATTTATCATTCGTTTATTTAGCATACCTTTCCTATATTCCCTCCCAACATAGAATACGCGTGCATATTCTAGTAGATGTTTGTTTTTCAAATTCATCTCACTAAACGAATGACTTCCTAGGCTTTTACACGCATGCAACGTCTGTTCGGATTCACTAATAAAATTTCCGCTCGTTATGAGAGTTTAATTTTCTTTCAGAAACCATTCGTTATTTAATTTCTTCGTTTAGATTACAGTTCATATATGGAGACCTCTCTCTATATGCGTTACATAAAACTTATCACTTACATTTTACATAGAAAATTGCAAGATAAGTTATAATATAGATTTCATAAAAGAGAAAAGTGCTAGCGTCGGAGTAAATTTCCATATTAGAAAATAAAGTAAATGAGGAGATATTAGTTTTCTCCTTTGAGAATGCAACACAAATTGGCATAATAAGCTTAAATAGTTTAAACTACTTTTACACATATTAGAATTTTTTTTTACATATGAATAGAACATAGCGATTCATGATCTATAAAATTTTATATCATTATTAGATACATTTAATTTGTGTTAATGCTGTCGGCGCCTCGTCAATGATTACGTTTAGAATGAACAGGTGCAATTCTGTTTAATACCGTCTGGCTGTTGGACTTAATCGTTCGTTCTGCCATGTTTACAATGGACTTAATCAAACATTTTACAATGTTTACACTGACTACTTTATACAGATTGAGGCTTAATCTGTCTTTGAGACAGTCTTACAATGCTGTTTGTGTATAAATTCATTAAAAAAAGAACCATACACTAAAAGCTAAAAGGTTTAATAGGATTTTTGCGCAATTACTATGATGACACCGTTGCTACTACTACTACTACTACTACTACTACTACTACTACTACTACTACTACTACTACTACTACTACTACTACTACTATTATTATTATTATTATTATTATTATTATTATTATTATTATTATTATTATTATTATTCAAATTGACCTCCATCTTCTAAAGTTTAACGGTTGAAGATTCCATTAAAAAAAATCCTTACAAATATTTTATCAAATATAAACAATTTAATGGTATTCTTCATCAGCTGCTGTATTTTTCTGTATCTTTTAGCCAGTATTTTATGTACCGTCAGATGCAAACACCTTGTCTGTATATTCAGTATCCTCTCAGACAGGAAGCTTGAATCTGACTACGCATAGTGTTGGTCAAAACTCTTTGGATACGTCCTCTGGTGCAGTATGTATCCCAAACAAGTCACTGTTACGCACCAGTAATTTTAAAATGTGTGCCGGGGAAGAATTTGATAAGTAGAAATAAAAATAGATGGAAATAAAATAAAATATATAAAAATATGATTCTTCTTTTTTTTTTTTTGCACAGTGGATCTTGAAACATATAAAGCTATAAATAATATCATGTAAATATTGGTTTCTAATTTTGGCACAAGGCCAGTAATTTCGGGGGTGGGAATAAGTCGATTAGATCGATCCCAGTACTCACCTTATTTTATCGACTCCGAAAGGATGAAAGGCAACGATGACCTCAGCGGAATTTGTACCCAGAACGTAAAGACGGAATAAATGCCGCTAAGCATTTTGTCCGGCGTGTTAACGATTGAACCAAATCGCAGTCTTAACTTAGCACATGTACGCACGCACACACACAGACAGGCAGACACACACACACACACACACACACACACATATTTGCATGTATATATGTATGTATGTCATTTTACATCCGTATATATGTATGTATATGCATGTTTATTTATACACACCACATGCTTCCATACAGTTTCCTTTTCGAAATTCACTCCCATGGCACTGGTCCACCTGAGACTATAGCAGAAGACACTTGTCCAAGGTAATGCGCACGTGGTTGCAACCTCATAGCCATGCATACGCCAAATAATCAAATGTAATTTTCCTTCTCATTTCTGTTCTAAAGAAGTACACATCTCCGTAATTCACATGGAAACGTGCGCTTTTCAGTTTTTATGAAACATAATTTTTTTTCTTTAAATTTCCTAATACAACAAATATTGGTCAAACTCTTTCTCTCAGTGCATTTGAATATTCTAGAATGAAGTCATGACAATTTTCATTAGTGATGCTCACAATTTCTATGAAAGTTTTAAAACTATTGATTTTATTCCTGGTTTCTTTCTGTCAATCAAAACGAGATTTTATTGCTTTTTGAAATATGTATTGACATCGTTGAATGTAAACTTGGCTGTAGATTGTTACTGACTGAGATTTTTAAAGCAGTGAGTTTTACATTATTTACACAATTTACATTATTTACATTTGACGGATATTTGTCCTCATCTTGTTTGTTGTTAACACAACGTTTCGGCTGATATACCATCCAGCCTTCATCAGATGTCTTGGGGAAATTTCGAACTTGGGTTCTCATTCCTAAGGTATTTTTCGATGCTATTATTATTATTATTATTATTATTATTATTATTATTATTATTATTATTACTCAGGTCACTGCTGGAATCGAACTCAGAATCTTGGGTTTAGTAGCCCGCGCTCTTAACCACTACGCCATATGCCCATGGGCAAGATGAGAACAAATATTCGTCAAGTGCAAATAATGTACATAATTCTTCATCACTTAAATATAGAACTGTATTGAGTTTTACATCCAACAACCTTGTATTATTGTTCTTTTATTGTCTTTAAGTATGGTCTGTATGAATATCCAAGTAAATTGTTAATACAATCATAAGTTACTTCTGAATAAAAGGTGGTAACAACCAGCGACTTGTAAGAGTGATAGCGCCAATGAGCAGAATGTATTGACGGGCTTAAATTATTAGAGTTGCGGGATTTGGCATATTTTCAAACTTTATGATATATTTGTTGTGAATAAAAATAGATGTGTCGTGAAGGTTTAGTAGCGAAAATATATCGAAAACGTTGTAGCAGACAACCAGGAATTTTTTGAAAATTACTACTATGTGATATCTTTAAACCAGCAAAATGGATAATCTGCAACGCAAGGGTCTGCAACAAAGGATACTAAAAAATTGGAATATATATATATTCCTAGGCCTCCGTCGGTTATGGCTGACCATGGATGATGTCATCCATCCATTGAGTTGTCTATTCAGTTTTTGCAACGACTCCTGTGGCTGTAGAGACCCGATGCGAGAGTGGCAGTCTCGATTGAAGAGGTCACACTTGTACGCTGAATGCGGTCTGTTGGCTGTCATTTCTTTTCTGCGGGCTCGGTTTTCAGCTGCTGCCACCCTCAAATTCTCTTCGCCGGTTTGCAGTTGTTTGTGAAGAGTGCCTCCCTCTCCAGCTGGTTCGGTCGGCTGCGAGATCCTCCCAGGAATTGGTGTTGATACCAAATGCCTTCATATCCCTCCTACACACGTCGCTGTACCTCAGCTTCGGGCGGCCAATGTTTCTTTGCCCTGCGACAAGCTCTCTGTAAAAGACATCCTTTGGGATCCGACAATCCTCCATACGGCGAACGTGGCCAATCCAGCGCAGTAAACAAGATGAGGACAAATATCTGTTATAACAACAAACAAGATGAGGACGAATATCCGTTATATATATGTATAAACTGACAAGGAATGAGCACATCCATGTCTTGTGTGTGTTTCTTCCGTTCGTTTCTTTGTAATGTTTCTGTTTAATTTTTGAAAGATATTATTTAATCAAACGCTACACACCGTTCTTTTTGTCCCTCTGAATAGCAGTAATATTATGTGTGACGTTTCTTTATTTCTCTTTTCTGTCCTTCTTTCTCCTCCTTCTCTCAACAACTTACCTTTTTCTGTCTTTCTGTCTTTCTGTCTTCCACCATTGACCTGTGACCATTCTTCTGTCTCTGTCTTCTTCCTCCGCTTGATCTTTGACTCGCTCAGTTATTCTTCTCTTAGGCTCTTCCAACAGATGTTATTCCTTTGTTCTTTTCTTTCCCTCTACCTTCTGTTTTGAATCCTTTAGAACATTTTCCTTATGCTACTCATACTTCTATTTTTGTTTCAGAGCCGTACGAACTTCATTTTGTCTGTACATTGTGTATTTCATTTCTTTTGTATATTTATATTTGTACCACTACCAGTTGTCGTTTGTTTTCATCCCTGTTCTCAACGTTCGCTCACAATACTCAGCATTTTTTCACTGCTGACACCATCAAAAATGAACTGTTTTATAATTAAAAGCGTGAAAACGTAGGGATTTTTGGATTATAACTGACGAGTAATGGGCACGTCCATATTTTCTGTATGTTTTTTCCGTTCCTTCCTTTGATGTGCTTTTGTTTAAATATTGAAACTATATA
>NC_068987.1:83795441-83797991 GCF_001194135.2 Octopus bimaculoides
ATGTATACACACACACATATATATATACACATACATATATATATATGTAAAAAAAGATATATATGCATATATATGTATATATATGAACGCACATATTTTTTACATAGATAGCTATATCTGGTTATCTTTCTAACGGCCTACCTCTCTCTCCCTCGGTTCCATCTCTCTCTATCTGTATGCTCACAAACACACGTTCACACACACACGCACACAAACACACGCACACATCCACACGCATCTTTTTTTTTATCTAGCTGTACATTTGACTATCAGATGCGTTCCCTACAATCAACTGATACGTTGACAAGGTGTGTGATAAGCTGAAATATTTGGGCAGTTTTTTCCTAAGAACTTCACAAGCGCATCACCATTTCTGCTTTGCCTAAAGTATCCGTCTTTCAAGTGACAGGAGACGAGATCAGACTTCAAATTGTGAAGAGCTGAAAGAAACACTGCACGGTATTCCATCTGACTCCCTAGCAATTTTGACACTTCACCGTATAAATTTATAGCAGTGTATGATATGCATGCTTGTATGTATATGTATATATATGCACATATATTTGTATTTATGGAGGAATATATGGACGTATATTTATGTGTGTATGTATGTACATTGACATATAGACATATATGCTTGTGTGTATGTGTACACGCACATATACACACGAATATGTGAATAAAGGAAAATAGCCCGTAACACATTTAGTTAGAATTATAAGTATGCAATAACGAGCAGCCTTTACAATGATTAAATTTAATAAACATTGCTAATTTCATTTCTGCTCCGCGTACTTAAGGAAAAAGGAAGGAATCCCATACTTTGACGTACGTATGGAAAGCTACCACGGTGCCGAGGTCGCTGACTTTATGTATTCTTACTCTGGTTCTTAAAAAGAACGTACACAACGTCACAGCACATAAATACACGCATGTATTTATCTGTGTATGATCGAATAAATACACGTATATGTTCATCTATGTATGGTCGCATATCGATAAAATATGCATGTCAGTCCGTCTTAATACCAATAAAATTGCGTTAGCGTACATGGATAATTTGAATATAAACCGGCCAAATTTTCATACATCGATCGAAAGCAAAGCATAATCATGCCAATATCTCAGCATATTCCAAGGATTGCATATATACATGTATGAATATGACATATTGCCGAAGACATCTATGGAGATAATAACACAGACAAATATGAATAAAAATATGTTAAAAAATATTAACTATTTTGTGGGACTATATTATCATTTAAAATATTCACTATATATGTCGTATGCATGCATGCAGGCATTTATGTACGTATGTATACATGTATGATTACAGGTACGTACATATGTATGTATGCATGTATGTACGTATATATGTATGCACGTATGTATGTATGCGGATAGAACGAATTTTTTCAATTATCATATGCAAAAATGTCGAACTTTTCTTTTTTGGATATTCCATTTCTGGTCGTCTACTTTATTATATACCATTTACATAGGAATAGCGCTGTCCATAGAATGGGCAAAGATATTAGATATATTTTCTTTCCTGTTTTCGATCAATGAATCGAGATTTAGCTTATATATATGTTTTCTGTATACAAGCACAGACAAATCCAGTAATATAGGCATGTAAATGCATAAGCATCAGTGTGTATGTGTGTGTGTGTGTGTGTGTGTGTGTGTGTGTGTGTGTGTGTGTGTGTGCGTATACGTATATATACATATACATATATATACATATATATATACATATATCATCCTTTCAGACCGTCTCCGATGAAGGGATATAACAAATATTCTGGAAACAGCTGTAAGACCTTCTATTTATAAATGTTCTATATTATACACAGCCTTGATTTTTTTTATCTCATTACGAAAAGTAAATCCTTATATATATATATATATACATACATACATATATATATATATATATATATATATATATATATATATTTATAAAGGTTTAAGGACGGCGTAAGGACTACTATGATGTCACTTGGAATAGATTCAGAGGACATAGATACCCTTGCTTCGAATCGAGTTGGATGGTGAACAAAAGTGTGGAGTTAGTGAAAGCGTTTGAAGAGGCCGGGTTAAGCCATGCAAGACTCAAAAGAAATTTATGGAAGAATGTTACGATCAAGAAGGTGAATCTCAATGACCTTTTTGTGTGCACAGTTTGTGACAGAGCATGCCTTTCTTTTACTGGGCTCAAATCTCATTTGCGAACCCATGGAAAATGGACCTCCACCAACTATTCTTCCAGTATATCTGTGCACACCTTTGAATGCAATGTATACCAGAAAGTTTGCAAATCTAACGGAGGCCTTAAAAGGCATTTGAAGATCCACAAAAATCAAAACTTATCTGCAGCTCTTGGTGCATATTATTTGGGTGTTCTTTCAGGACGTTGTCTAGTTTAAAAAGTCACATCAGATTCCATGATGGTTCCAAGGTATAGGTAAAGGAGGTGGTCAAACTCTGTATACGGAGTAGACAACAACCACCACCATATATATTGATATATACTCATATGTATAT
>NC_068987.1:83800708-83802727 GCF_001194135.2 Octopus bimaculoides
ATATATATGTATGTATGTATGTATATAGACATATATGTTTGTGTATATATATATTCCTTTATTCTTTTATTTGTTTCAGTCATTTGACTGCGGCCAGCTGGAGCACCACCTTTAGTCGAACAAATCGCGTGTGTAACCAACCATGAAGAACAAATCAGCAGTTTAAAGAAATAAAATACTAATTCCTTTAAAACGGCAACCACTTTAACTGTACTAAAATCACCATTCTACTACATCTACACATTGAAAGCAGTTTACCAACGGCCCTTCTCCAACAACACGCCCTAATATGCTCAGTGAGTAGTACTAAATTCAGGCCACGATAAATAGATAGGATGTTCTTGAAGCCGAGGATCTTAAACTTACGGAGGCAATATTTATACATCGCCTGATGAAACACAACTATATCTCATAATGCAGGTAAACAGTTCCATAAACAAGCACTCGCATACCTGGAGAACCACGTTGCGTGGAAACAATGGTAGTGATTCAAAAATATCCAACCGTACGTACCCCTTCTTGCTGACTCCGATTTTTCCAGTTATCTATTCATACGTGACAGATGCCTAAACACAAACCTGGAAGTACTGCTGCTGCTACTACTACTACTACTACTACTACTACTACTACTACTACTACTACTACTACTACTACTACTACTGTTGCTGCTGCTGCTGGATAGCACAGTTTTATACTATCCTCTAGTACGTTCTTAACAGAATATGCTATAACTATATATGTGTGTGTGTGTGTGTGTGTGTGTGTGTGTGTGTGTGTGTGTGTGTGTGTGGAGGTGCGTGGCCTAGTGGATAGGGTGTCAGCACCATGATTGTAAGATTGTGGTTTCGATTCCTGGATCGGGCGGCGCGTTGTGTTCTTGAGCAAAACACTTCATTTCACGTTGCTCCAGTCCACTCAACTGGCAAAAATGAGTAACGCTGTGATGGACTCGCGTCCCGTCCATCTGGGGAACACATACGCCATTGAAATCGGGAAACCGGGCCCATGAGCCTGGCTAGGCATTAAAAGGGCGCAAAAAAATATATATAATTGTATGTATGTATGTATGTATGTATGCATGCATGTATGTATGTGTATATGCACGTATATTTGTTATGCCTTTATATGTAATGCAGGTCTACATACTTTGCTTGAATCTATTGATGTACTATAAAAGTTTTCTCTTCTGTCGAAATTGTTAATGCAATAAGCAGACTGACTGAAAAAGAAAATAGAAAAAGAAGTTTCAAAAGGTACCTCTAAATTCTTATACTACAGCGCACATATAAACCTATGCGTGAGTGTAGCAGAATGTTTCTCCTTGGTTAAATCTTAATTCTACAACATAAATTCCTCTAGCTTTAATGACTTTTATCAAACATCAGTTATGTATACTTTTAGACATACCCGACACAGAAGAATCGAAGGCAAGTAGACATATTAGATGAGATAAGCAATTATATAGACTATAATAAGTGTGCGTATAGTTAATTAAATTTACATAATTTTATATGAAGAAGTGTATACTGACAAAATAACAGTTTTTTTAATAGAGAGCCGAGATGTTGATAATAAATGAATTTCGTGAACTCTTTCAAGACTTTTTTTGCTTACCATATCTCGGAAATCAAAAAATGAATTGGGGGTTAGAACTAAATCATGAAAAGCCAATTATATTGAATCGATATATTAGCTACATATAGATGAAGGATAATCCATTTATTGATTAAAAATACCAACTACTTTTTTTACTGATGTCTTATTTAAAAAAAAAAAAGTTTACTATTATGCGTAAATCGTTTTTAAACTTTTAAAGAATATATATATGTATGTATAACAACATCTATCTATCTATCTATCTATCTATCTATCTATCTATCTATCTATCTATCTATCTATCTATTTGTCTGTCTGTCTGTCTGTCTATTTATCTATCTCCATCTATAAATGTGTGTGTATATATATATATATGTATAACTACATACAAACATCCATACATTCATATATATATATATATAT
>NC_068987.1:83802827-83805327 GCF_001194135.2 Octopus bimaculoides
TATATATATATATATATATATGTGTGTGTGTGTGTGTGTATGTGTATATTTGCGTGTGTGTACATATATATTTGTGTGTTTGTATATATATATATACATAGGTACACCACAGGCACATATACATGCATATATGTCTATGTATGTATATTTGTGGTTGTGTACAGTAAGAGAGAGATAGAGAGAGAGGGGGAGAGATAGAGGGGGGAGATAGAGGGGGAGAGAGGGGGAGAGAAAACTTGTCACTGCGGGATAAAGATAAAGACAAAAATGAGGAATGATCAAAGAGCGTGATAAATAGGGAATAGATAATAACTAGATAGGGATGCAGAGATAGGAAGGAGAATAGGAAAAAGGGAAAACGAAAGGGCCGATATGTGGGGAATGCAAAACAGAATGTATAGACAAATAACAAAAATTCGCTGAAGATGAGAGGGTTAGTGTAGATGTGGGGGCTGGGCAGAAAAGACAGGTTTGTAGTCAGTCGAAGTGGACAATTTGGTATGATAACCCCCAAGAGGATCTAAGTAGGGCAGAGAATACATTAACTTCACATTTCCAAACGAAGGCAGGTTGAAAAAGAAAAATGGAATAGTATGTCAAACGTGGCAACGAAGAAATCCTTCATGTAAAACGGTTGACGAGAAAAGAAATTAGGTTAATATTGTGAAGGGATTGGCAAAGGTTTCGTTTTGTCATTTGCAAGTAGATAGGAAAATGGGATTTTGTTTTAAATATAGATAACGCCTATGAAAGCATAATAACGCATTTGTGAAAGATTTCGTGCACATTCGAATTCCTGGTTCACACAATTCTAATTCATTTACTGTTTTAGTTATTTATTTATTTATTTATTTTCGTTTAGCCCCAGGACTCATAAGGCAGGTTACCTGGTTTCCACGTACGTGACCGAGATCACATTCCAGCTGAACGAGTCGTCGCTGCGTTGCAGAGTTTACGAAGATCAATTTTTGAGAGAAAGACATTAATTTTGTTTCGCTCTGAGACTCATAAGTCCGGTTACCTGGTTTCCACATAATTGGTCGAGATCACATTCCTCCTGGACGAGACGCCGGTGCATAGTAGAGTTTAAGATGAGCAATCTTTGAGAGGAGGACATTATTTTTGTTTAACCCTAGGACTCATTAGGTCGGTTACCTAGTTTCCATATAAATGGTCAAGATCACATTCCCCACTGAACGAGACGCTGCTCCGTTGCAGAATTTAAAACCAGTAATTTTTTTAGTGGAAGATACTATTTGATTGCATCGGCTTAATAATTTGACTGAGACTTTATTTAGAAGAAAATTGAAGCCCATTGATCTTAAGTCTGCGTCGACTTACGGGCGAATAACCACATAACTCTACCTAGTATCAACATTTCTCGCTTTCAATGATAAATATTTTTATGATTTTTACATGAAATGTAAGGGTATTCTACCAAATGGAAGCTTTATCTATTTATTTATCTATATGTTTTCGTTTCATTGATATGAGCTTACCAATTTCAATGATGGGCCCATTGAAGTTTAGTTTATATCATAGCTGATCTGTTACTCATTCTTTTAGAAACGTTTGATTTTCTATTTCAGTAGCAAACTTCTTGACTGCTCTCTCTGCTAAAAGCGGTGTGATACACCACTCCATGACGTCACACAAAAGCCACTGTGAGTTCATTTGATATTTGTTTATTAGATATGGCAGCCAAATCATATTATATGGCATCAGAAAGAAAGGTAAACACATTGAATGTTATCACTAAAATATATTTAAGTCAGGATGCTTAAAACGAAAATATCTTTCTACGGACAATCAGAGAGTAGTTGAACAGCAAACTAACAATGATACACAGTTACAACTGAACCAGGGATAGAATTTGTCAGTGGTAATTGAAACTGTGAGAAGTAATAGCCAAATCTCCCTCAAACCGTAGCCGACTGTCTTAAATCTGTAACGAAACGTTTTATTTATAGATACAGCAAAGGAAGAAAGGATGCAAGCTGGCAGAATCGCTGACATGTCGGAGAAAATGCTCAGAATAATTTCATCCAGCTCTCTACGCTCTTTTCTGAGTTCAAATCCCACTGAGACCAGTTTTATCTTTCATTATTTCGAGGTCGATAAAGTAAAGTACCAGTCAAGTACAAGAGTCGATGTAATCGAATTGCTCTTTTCCATCAAGAAGATACTGGCTTTGAAACCTGCAGTAAACCGGCGTTTTACTGATGGAAACCGGATAATTAGCCGGTTAACGAGTCCCAGGCCTCGAAGAAAAAGGATTATATGAGACAATACAATCCGGTGAGTTTCTTCTGTTTTTATGAATATTTCATATGAAATAGATTTGCAAGTCAACCGAACACACACAGGCTGTCACCAGAAATACAATTAAACGTCTTCAGCAGGTTTTGAACTCAGATCAGATTAGAAGACAGTTGAATAAACTTATACTTCCGGCTGGTTCCCCCCTCTATATCTAATCTAAACAAAATACACATTACGA
>NC_068987.1:83809181-83811044 GCF_001194135.2 Octopus bimaculoides
AATAATAATAATAATAATAATAATAATAATAATAATAATATTTTTCTATTTCCCAAACAGCAAAACAGTTCTTGCTAGATATTGCTAGTAAAGTAATGCAAGTGTAATTCCTTAGCATATATTGATCAGCACGTATTGCGGTATAAAACTGTCTGGAAACAGATGGTATATTACGACTATGAAAGTTCAGAAAAATAGTTTCGTACTAAATCAAAAAGTTCATTTCGAGTTCAATATCTATTAAAAACAGTGCAAGATTATTCTGGGAAAGCAAAGTAAATGAATGAATGAATGAATAAATGAAGATATTGAAAAATAGTTTAGGAACATTTCATAAAATGTGGATCATTGGTACGCTTTATAAACGAGTCAAGTACATATGTGTCAGTGTGCGTGTGTGCGTGAGGAAAAACAACAATTTCTCTGCCGGAATACTTTCTAAATTTTGGTACAAGGCTAGCAACTTTGAGGGGAGGGGAAGTCGACCATATCAACTCCAAAGCTCAGCTGGTACTTATTTTTTCGACCCCGAAACGATGTAAGGCGAAGACCACCTTGGAGCAATTGAACTCAGAATGTGAAGAGCGGGAAGAAATGCCGCTAAGCATTATATCCGGGGCTGCAACGATTCTGTCAGCTTGCCGTCTTTGTATGTGGAAATATTGGGTTGAAATTTTGGGATAGGTTCAGCAATCTCGGTATGGGTGCTCAACTGGTACTTATTTTATCCGACCACAAAAGGATGAAGGGCAAAGTCAATCTCAGCAGAATTTGAACTCAGAACGTAAAGACGAATGAAATGCTGCTAAGCGTTTTGTTCGGCATGTAAACGATTCTCCCAGCTTGCCACCTTGCGTCTGTGGGAATATTGATTTCAAATCTAAGCACAATACCAGCAATTTCGAGGGTGGGGCCATGTCGATTACATCGACCTCGGTGTTCATCTGGATCTTATTTAATCGAATCGGAAAGGATAAAAGGCAAGATATACCTCGGCAGAATTTGAACTCAGAATGTAGAAACGGACGAAAAGTTGCTAAGCACTTTGCCTGGCGTGCCAACGATTCTCCCAGCTTTGTCTATTGGAATATCAACAAGTATTTTAACACGTGAGTGAGAAAATATGTTGGTTTAAGTGTTCGAAATATTTTGGAATTCTGTTAATATCTTTACTGATAGTTTAGAAACCATCACATTCACCGTGTCATTGAAATTCCAGTAAGCAGCTCGCTCAGTAACGATACCCTCTTAACATTCCTTTTCAACACCCATCGGACCCTAAGACAATTAGCGGAAGTATTGTCCATGTTACCAAATGAAACCCGCTTGTGAGTGTCGGATACAGGTTTTATATTCTTATCTACTCTAGGCACAAGGCCCGAATTTTTTGGGAGGGGAGCAGTCTATTAGGTCGATCCCAGTACGTAACTGGTACTTAATTTATCGAACCCGAACGGATGAAAGGTAAAGTCGACCTGGTCGGAATTTGAACTCAGAACATAAAGACACGAAATACCTCTAAGCATTTCGCCTAGCGTGCTAACGTTTCTTATTTCTTTATTGCCCACAAGGGGCTAAATATAGAAGGGACAAACAAGGACAGACAAAGGGATTAAGTTGATTATAATGACAGTGACACAGTGAAGTGAAAAGAGGAGGGAAAGCGAGCAAGAAGAGAGGGCAGGGAAATATGAGAGAGGGGGAACGAATAAATGAAGAGTGGAATGAATGAATAAGCGTGAAAGGGGTGAGAGAAAGAAAGAATAGAGTTGTACAATATTTAGATAAATATATACTTACATATAAGAGACCAAAGTGTACGTACGACGCTATATATATATATATATATATATATATATATAT
>NC_068987.1:83818954-83821436 GCF_001194135.2 Octopus bimaculoides
TCCCATCTTCGTTGAGCCCTGTGTGGCTAATAAAAGAAATGTATCTTTCTGTCTCTCTGTCTGTCTATCTGTTTGCCTATCTATCTATCTATCTATCTATCTATCTATCTATCTATCTATCTATCTATCTATCTATCTATCTGTGTGTGTGTGTGTGTGTGTGTGTATGTGTGTGTATGTACGTGCGTGTGTGGGGGTCGATATAATTTCAGGCATTGCACCTATATTAGAAAGTATTATTCATAGATCAACTCAAGTGGCGAGCTGGCAGAATCGTTAGCTCGTCAAGCAAAATGATTAGCGGAATTTCGTCTGTCATTACGTTCTGAGGTCAAATTCCGCTGATGTCGACTTTGCTTTTCGTGGTCGATAATATAAGTATCAGTTGATCTCTGGGGGTCGACTTGATCCCTCCCTCAAAATTGCTGGCCTTCAGCCAAGGTTTGAAACTTTTATATCAAGATGAACTGTAACTTCGCAGATCCATCATGAAAGCTTTGCCATAAGTAATCAATAGTTAATTTTTAAACTCACTTTAGACTCACTCCTATGTATTCTTTTTCTTTCCTATCATCATCATCGTCATTTATCGTCCATTGTCCAAGCTGGCATGGGTCGGGCGGTTTAACCAGGGCTGGTAAGATGGAAGGCTGTACTAGACTCCTATCTGATTTGGCATGGTTTTCTACGGCTGAATGTCCTTCCTAATGCCAATCACACTGAGAGTGTAACGGGTGTTTTTATGTGCAACCAGCAAACCTACGCATTTGCAGTGTTCAGACTGAAAAGATGAACATCAGTTCCGTTAAAAAAAAAACCTCTACAAAATCCACCCTCACAAAAGGAAAACATAAACACGAAATTCAAAGGAAGTATCGCCAATTAGCAAAATAATAATCAATGATGCAATGTTTAGACGAGTCGATACGTTTGAATAATTTAGAACTTCCATGACATCAGATAGAGAAAACAACAACGGAATCAAATCGAGGATTGGACAGGCCAAAGTTGTTTTCCGTAGGATCAAACATTTTACCGAATAAATAATAAAAAGTTCTAGGGCTGTGGTTTTCAACCAGGGTCTATATGAACCTTAAAGGTCCATATATGATTTTGTTGTTGAAGTTTATGAGCAATGAATTGTTTATACGTCTACAGTATGCAACACGGTGTTAGAGACTGTGAATGGTGGATTAGACAAGTGGATAAAGGAGATTTGAATGAAGTGCTCTGTCGGGCTTCTATACAAGGTTTGCATCTTAGGAACGAGAAAGGGTCTTGAGCACGTGATGGTTTATTGAAATCATGTGGCCCTAAAGGAGTACGAAATGACAAAGTAGCAGTGTGAATGCATTGTGAGTTCTGCAAGAAATATGGGCTAGAATGTTCCAGTAATCAGTATGGACAGCAACTTCTGCCTGTAGCGGAGAATGATCAGGTGAAACTCATATGGAATATGTATATAAACTCAAACAAAAATCTGCAACATAACCGACCAGATATCACTCTCGTACTGAAGGAGTCCAAGGAATGGATCTTCATCGACATAGCCATGCGTACAGACCAGAAAACTGCGATGACAGAGGACGGGAAATCCGGGGAATACCAAGACCTAGCATTGGAAGTAAAACGAATCCATATAACCTCAAAAGTGTGTGTGGTACCTATTGTAATCGGTGCACTTGGGTTCATCTCAAAGAAAGCAATATTCTGACTTGAAAAGCTGTAAATATCAAATTTCTTAGGAAATGCAAAAGGTTTTGTTTCAACTGGTACGTTACACGTAATGAGAAGAATCTTATCGCTGTGAATTTTCTTTTTTTCTTTTCCTTTTCTTTTCTTTCCCTTCCGTTTCTTTTTTCTTTTCTTCATTTTTTGATTCAAAACAATTGTTTTATTTTTCATTTTTCTTTCTTTCCTTTTTTCTATCACATAACTTGACTTTGTAAATGAACAATCTGATGTGTCTATTCTAATGACCTACCATTGTATACAGTGAGTTTCTTTGCTCTAGGTGTTGGGAAGACGCTCGACAAGAAGTGGTCAAAAAATTGTAATAGTAATAATAATAATAATAATAATAATAATAATAATAATAAAATAATCAAAATACAAAGACCTGGTAATAGAGGAAACTCAAAATACAAAGACCTGGAAATAGAGGTAACTCGAACGTGGAATCTAAAAACAGAAACAATTCCTATCATAGTAGGTGCCTTAGGTATAATAAAAAATATTCAGACAAATACATAACAAAAACATCAGATCTTACAAATATATATAACATACAGAAAATTGCACTACTGGGTACTGCACACATTCTACGCAAAACACTTTCAATACAGTAAACATAAGAGCACCACAGCAAACCACAGCACATACCCAAGGCGCACAGAGCTGCGCTCGGTAGTGAAGTGAAAGCACGTTATAAAAATAAAACTACTGAATAATAATAATAATAATAATAATAATAATAGTAATG
>NC_068987.1:83822919-83824842 GCF_001194135.2 Octopus bimaculoides
CTCAAAATACAAAGACCTGGAAATAGAGGTAACTCGAACGTGGAATCTAAAAACAGAAACAATTCCTATCATAGTAGGTGCCTTAGGTATAATAAAAAAATATTCAGACAAATACATAACAAAAACACCAGGACTTACAAATATATATAACATACAGAAAATTGCACTACTGGGTACTGCACACATTCTACGCAAAACACTTTCAATACAGTAAACATAAGAGCACCACAGCAAACCACAGCACATACCCAAGGCGCACAGAGCTGCGCTCGGTAGTGAAGTGAAAGCACGTTATAAAAATAAAACTACTGAATAATAATAATAATAATAATAATAATAATAGTAATGATAATAATAATACGGAAATAGGGCAAATGTAGAAAGGGGACCGATAAGTATTGGAAGGCTGCGTACTTATCGAATTCGAGAGCTTAATGAGATACCTATCCCAAAGTAAGGGAACCTTGCTAGTGTCAGGAATGAGGGAGTATTGAAATCAGAGAAAAAAGGAAAAGCAAAGGAAGAAATATAAAAAGGACACGAAGAATAATTACACAACAAGGGACTACACAATCAATTCCATGAATCCACAACAGAGGTTGCTGGAAAACACGAGTTGGATTGGCTGAAGAAAGGAACACTGAAAAATGCGATTGAAAGAACTATACTGGCAGCGCAAGACCAAGCTTTGACCACGAATTGGAGGATCAACCTTTGGAATGAGTAAGTGTCTCCGCTGTGCTGCATCTGTAATAGAGTGGACGAAACCATTGCCCATATCACGATTTAATGCTCTAGACTTGCCCCAAACCATTATAAGTTGTGGCGAAACGATAGGGTAGCGAAAGTGCTTCATTGGAAACTGTGTGAAAAGTGGGGGTTAGAGAGGGGCAAAATGTGATGTGAACACAAACCGCAGAGTGTGGCGGAGTCAGAGACTTGAACAGTCTTCTGGGATTTCTTAATCTAAAGAGATCAGGTGCTAGAGTATAACAGACCGGATCATGTGCTGGTCGGCATGATGCATCACGTGTACTATATAATTGATGTTGTATACCCCATTGACTCACGAATAGTCAAAAAGCAAGGAAAAAATAGATAGATACAATTCTCTTAAGTACGAAATAGTCCGGTCCTTGAGGACAGTATCAGAAGGTATTAAGGGGAATATATAAAGGAAGTAGGAATATAGTGCTTGGTAGAACTGTCACAAAAGGTTTACCTCCTTGGCACAGTCAGAATAATCAGGAAAGTATTAGATAACTGAAAAGAATGGATAGCATCATACCATCGGCTGCAGGCAGCAAACCCGCTACAGGTACAAGGCTTCAGAAGTTCCAACAAAACCTGTGATAAAGAGAAATAACAACAAGAATAACAATTGTCTTTCTTCTCAATTAAGAAAAAAATGAACGTTTTTGGATCTCAAAAATGGCTTTTATTTCACTGACATGATTTCATATTTTCATTGTTGTAGAACATAATTTGATACAGTTATACAAAAGAGTAAATGAAATTCAGTAATAGTTCTGGTTTTTCAATAGCGTTAACCGTATAAGTGAACAGGCTTCAACCGGAAACCCAAATCGAGTTTACTCTACAATCCTTGTCCTTTCTACTGGATATAATGATTTGTTTTGGCTAAACTGAAGACCCCCTGTATCCTAGAAAAATGACAATTGATAACATGTGATGATTAAACCTTTTTCACATGGAAAAACCACATAAATAAAATGTAATACTTTCGATAGAAAATCAAAGTCTGTTCAAATATTTGACTCAGCTATTGCTTGTTCTTATTAGTTAAAATATAACATGAACAATTTAACCTTCAAAACGACCTTATTATTATTATTATTATTATTATTATTATTATTATTATTATTATTATTATTATCATCAACTCTTGCTAATTTTATGTTC
>NC_068987.1:83825343-83828337 GCF_001194135.2 Octopus bimaculoides
ACACACACACACACACATACACATATATATATATATATATATATATATATGCATTATGTATGTATGTATCTATGTCTGCAAGTTTTTTTTTATATATCTGTATACAAGATGCAACGTTGCTATTTGTCTTTTCTATAAATTCGTCGGAAGTGTATCTTGTCTTTTCTAAAAACTTTTCCTTCGACTTCTCAACGTGTTTCTGAATCGGTGTCTTATCTTTCTTTTACAATTTCTGAACTACATTAAATATTGTCTCATCTTATTTCTTCAATTAAATTTTTCGTCTCTCAGACATCTTCAGGAAAGACTTTCTATTTAAATTCTAATCAGATTAACGTATCTTAATCTTAAATATGGATAAAATAATAGGCTTATTTAGAGTTACCATTGTCTATACATACAGCAGTCAGACTAGTCTTACAATATCTATTTCTGGATGTTTTTGTATTTACCAAAGAGGTTTGAACGTAAGATAAATATAAATATGATTCTTTATTCCTCCGGCTATTCAACTTATAAAACTCTTTTAGGAACTATTCTGTGGAATTATTGTTACCGACGAAAACCATAACCATATTCCTCGGATTTCGGATTTTATTAGAGATATGAATATTCTATATTGAAGCTATATTTACTCCATGAATGTGCATGACGCAATGGTTAGAGCATCGGGCTTGCAATCGTGAGGTTATGAGTTTGATTCCCTAACCAGGCTGTGTGTTGTGTTTTTGAGCAAGATAATTTTACATTGCTCCGGTTCACTCAGCTGTAGAAATGAGTTGCGACGTTACTGGTGCCAAGTTGTATCAGCATTTGCCTTACCTTTGGACAACATCGTTGGTGTTGAGAGGGGAGGCTGGTATACATGGACTGGTATGCTGGTCTTCTATAAACAACCTTGCCTGGACTTGTGCTTTGGAAGGGAACTTTCTAGGTGCAGTCACATGGTCATTCATGATCGAAAGAGTACTTTACCCTTTATATTTAACCACAACTGATTTTTGAAATTCACTTTACTGAACCACCCCGCCCAGACAATTGCTTTCACCACTATTTACCTTAGTACAAGGTGCGTGGCCTAGTGGTTAGCGTGTTGCACTCACGATCGCAAGGCCACGGTTTCAGTTAACGGACTAGGCAGTACGTTGTTTTCTTGAGCAAAACACTCCATCTCCCGTTGTCCTTCGACATCTGACCTGCGGCACAACGTGCACCTGTACGGGAAATATCGATTCAATAGAGGCAGTGATCTTATGTGCAGCACAACCATTTGATCACTATGAACCAATCATATGGATAGGTTTTTCAGCAGCTAACTGCAAAACCGTCTTTCTTGGACTCGAGAGACTAATATTAAAAAATAAAACATTTCTACGGAATCTTTATGTATTTCTCTCCGTGAAAAAACAGCATGGTAGGGAGATGTGCAGTTTTGGCAAAAGTCTCATTGACTAGGGAAAAAGGACACCCACGTGATGGTGAACAGAGTAACTTCATTATTATCAAAGACAGGGAACAACGTCACGAGTGCATTAGTACTAACATTTGAGATTTAGATACGGTAGCCGTGGACCTTATCAGTCTCCGAAAACAATCAATGGTTTAATCAAAATTTTGATTTACATTCCACATGGATAAGCAAGAAGTGCGTTCTGCTGTAGAACGGCGAAAGCTTAGCCTTAAAAAGAAATCAGTTACTGAGCCGAAATAACTATCTCTATTACTAAAATGCAAACGCACATTCATAATGCGGACTTTGAACATATGAAGTTTAAAAACCGTTAACTACTTATATGGATTTGTGATACCAGAAGCCACTTTAAATATAAATATCACATTTGATCAAGAATGTCGCTTGCACTAAATTAAGCAACATAAACCATTTTGTTCGTTTACGGAGTGTTTTGATGCTGATCTTCAGGGTGCTATGCGAGGTGTGATGAGTAGCGTGATTGAGTCGGGCGAATCCAAGTAAGCTGGACAACATGACTATGATATGATGAAAGCTTTAATTATATCATGTGGTTCAGAAATTATCACCTAAACTTCTACAATTACGGGAAAATCCGGAAATTAACACGTATGAGAATTGCGCAATGGTTTGCTGTGTTAAATTGTGCTAACGAATGGAGAATTGGAGAATCTAAAGTTTTAAAGTTTCACCTTCCAAGCGTGCAAAATAAAGATACCAACACCGATTATAAGGAGGTGGTGAGAGACAAACACAAACACACACGTAGACACACACACATACACACACGCACAAGCGCATAGAAAATTATACACGACGAGCTTCTTTTAGTTTCTGTCAAATAAATCCATTCACAAGGTTTTTGTCTGTCCGTGGCTACAGCAGAATATATTTGCATAAGAAGCATGTGGTGGGACTGAATCCAAAACCATGTGGTTATGAAGGAATCTTGTTACCACACAGTCAAGTCTGAGAGCGCAATAATTCATTAAGATGTCTTCATGTGGAATAGCGTTGTATTAACCCATTGCCCGCCATGAGCCCCGGTTTGGGGACCTGCTAAAAACAGTCTCACTGCCGGTTGTTCGTTGTATTTAAAATGAATTGCTTATGCACATTGCATTTGAAGAGGTGGTTTTAACAATATTTAGTAGTTAAGTTTGTCATTATTAGCCCTGGCTTATTCTAGAGGACATTTTATGTCATAAATCGCAATTTTTGAACTACAAAAATATTGACTGCTTTGAAAACGTTTTTTTTCCTCTCTTTTGCATTTCCCATCTATATAATTCATTGATATTTCATACATATTCGCATTTGATACTATACTTAAAAAAAAAACTAAAATGTTTATTATTGCAATGGAATAGAAAAGAATAAATATGCTTTTTTCAGCGATCTCCATTTAAGACTTTTCGAAACATTTATCAAAATTTCCAAAATAATTCACATATGAAGAAAATTTAAATACTTTATATTATTTAAACTCCTAAGACACCTGACAAAGCCAAAAAAATATGGAT
>NC_068987.1:83829887-83831540 GCF_001194135.2 Octopus bimaculoides
CGTGCTGTGTTTTTGAACAAGTCACTTTATTTCACGTTGCTCTAGTTCACTCAGCTGTAGAAATGAGTTGCGACATCACTGGTGCCAAGCTGTATCAGCCTTTGCCTTTTCCTTGGATAACACTGGTGGCGTGTAGAGGGGAGGCTGGTATGCATGGGTGACTGCTGGTCTTCCATAAACAACCTTGCTCGGATTTGTGCCTGGGAGGGTAACTTTCTAGGTGCAATCCTATGGTCAGTCATGACCGAAAGGGGTCTCAGCATATATATATATATATATATATATATACAGGTTGAGTTAGAAGTTAAAATAACGATCTAAGGAATAGAAGTATCCATTACACCACCGCTATATTACGTATAACTAGCCATGGGCAAACATATGCAAATATATTATGTTCATAAGTTATAGGCAAAGACTAGGATAAACATGAGTTTATCAAGAATTGAAATTTAAAGAAAACAGAAAATGGAGAAGTACTGATGAACAAATTGTTCTGTTTTCTTTATATTTCCTCTCTCCCTCTCTCCCTGATGATGACGATGATGATGATGATGATGATGATAGTGGTGATAATACGACGACGAATACGATAATGATGATGATGATGATGATGATGAGGAGGAGGAGGAGGAGGAAGAGGAGGAAGGTGATGATGAACGATGATGATTATAACTTGTAGTTTCAACCCAGATGGGAATCTTCGGATAGAGGGATTTTTTTTCAAATGAGAGTTTTTCATTTTTTTTTGTAATGTAATTGGTGTTGTTTTGTTGCAGGTGAATATACTCATTTTATTTGTTTTTATTTGTTTTTATTGGAAGGCTCTGGTTCTGTCTGGGTAACTTGGGGATAAGTGTCCGCGCAGGAAGGAAGATCGATTAGGTATATAAAGATAAGTGGTCTACTCCGTGATTAAAAAAAAAAAAGAAGATTCATAAATTAATTAGTCATTCAGTAGGATAGTGTGTGAAAGTGTATAGTGGTTCCGTAATTGCACAAGCATGAATGTTTTGGAGAATGAAGTTAACTGAAGCGTGAATATTCTTATAAATATACATCAGGTTAGAGGTTTAATATTTGAAGAATTTTCTGGATAGAGACAATGGCATTGTCGATAAATAGGATTTGATGCTTTGCAGTAAATTGACTTATTGGAGGAATGTGTATGAGTCTTTGTGTGCGTGCGTGTGCGTACGTATGTATGAAGTTCAGGGGTGATGTTAGACGGACAGGTGCATATGCGTATATATACAAGTAGATATGTGTACACATATATGCAAATATTACGACTGTATATATGTATGTTTGGATGTGTGTGTGGGGGGGTTGGGGGGTTGGGGTGTGTATGCATTGATCTTGAGTTAGTGCTTTCAAAATAAATTAATACGCCAGATAACATAGACTGGATAAAGGAATCAATAGAAATGTAGAATCTCAAAACTTTTCAGACCAATATAGAGATTGATAGGGACTTCGAAGTTCAGACGTCAATGTCACTCGAATACACACACACATGCTCACGCACACTAACAGAGACATACACTCACACAAACAGAGACATACACAGACACTCACACACAAATTCACACACATATTAAAATATACATTGAAACACATAAATAAATAAATACATATATATATATATATATA
>NC_068987.1:83832227-83837279 GCF_001194135.2 Octopus bimaculoides
ATATATATACATACACGTAAATACATACATATATATATAGATATATAGATATACATTTATATATGTATGTATATATACATGCATACATATACATAAATATATGAATATATGTAAATATTTGTATGTGTATATAAGTGTGTAATTAAGTAAGTAAGCTGTCATGTAGATATGTATATGTGGATATATGTGCAAAATAAGTACTGATCGAATTAGCGTGAGCAACACATCTTTAGAGGTGACTTTATCTAAATCGAATAGAAGCTGAAATATGATGAGCGTCTGATAAAAGCAAAGATATGGGTGACAACTCCAAACCATAAAGAAAACGGTCTTTTCTTAATTTTTAATTATTGAATTTTCAACAAAGTATCTGTCTCCCCCATTTTAAGAGACAGTAGGTATACCACTTCTGGTTATACTCCCAATCTATAGCACATGTGTTACTGCGTGTAGCTTTAAGAAACACATTCATTTACATGTAATGGATCGTTACGGCAGCGAAAGAGATTTTCATTATTCAACTATTTTATGCTATTTTCATTTCTTTACATTTTATATGGGGCATAGTTCTATTATATGAATTTGTGCTCCATCCCTGGAAGGTCCCACAGCGAACATGCTCTTCTGTGAGATGTTGAAAATTTCTCTTTTAGCTCTTCCATATTTCTGATTTCTAATACCACCGAAGTTGAATTTTCCTTCCATCCTTTCCAGGTCGATAAAAGTACCAGTCATGTACTGGAGTCGTTTCAATCGATTTCTTGCTCTCTACAAAGTTGCTTACCTTGCACCAAAGAATAACACAGGATATAGCGATAATTCAAGCCAAGGGAAGCTGTTGGATTCATTCATTAAACATAGCCATAAATTTCTCTTCATTATTTATTATTTACTTTTTATTTTGGTTTGTATTTTATTATGATTTTGTACATGTAAGGTTTATATCATATATACTCTTTACTCTTTTACTCTTTTACTTGTTTCAGTCATTTGACTGCGGCCATGCTGGAGCACCGCCTTTAGTCGAGCAAACCGACCCCGGGACTTATTCCTTGTAAGCCTAGTAATTATTCTATCGGTTCTTTGGTCAAACCGCTAGGTTACGAGGACGTAAACACACCAGCATCGGTTGTCAAGCGATGTTGGGGGACAAACACAGACACACAAACACACACACACACACACACACACACACACACACACACACACACACACACACACATATATACGACGGGCGTCTCAGTTTCCGTCTACCAAATCCACTCAAAAGGTTTTGGTCGGCCTATAGTAGAAGATGCTTGCCCAAGGTGCCACGCAGTGGGACTGAACTAGGAACCATGTGGTTCATAAGCAAACTACTTACCATACAGCCATTATTCTTTAAAAAAGAATATCATTGAGAGTGACTTCGAAGTTTCGACTAGATAAACCAGGGACCTTCCGTCCGTTTTTACGTTCTGAGTTCAAAAGCTGCCGAGGTTGACTTTGTCTTTGATCCTTTCGGGGTCGATAAAATAAGTACCAGTTGAGCAGTGGGGGTCACTCTTATCAGCCTACCCACTCGCCTCAAATTTCTGGCCTTGTGCCAAAATTTGAAGTCAAATTTGAAGAGATATGTCTGATGCAAATCCCCCTCCTTTGTTCAACTTTGCCTTTTAATTCTCTGAGGTTAATAAAATAAGATGCAAGTTACGGTTTCGATATAATCAGTTATATCGCCCCCACTACACTTCAAAATGGCGACATTGTACCGAGTTAAAAGTTAATATTTTGTAAAACCATATTTCATGCTCTGCAGACATTCATTTTTTAATGTGTTACCTTTGTATATTTTAAGTGTGTTATCTCTCTGTATTTCAGATAGTTTAATGTACAAACTCACGCGTACGCACGCACAAAACACAAGCACACAAAATCGCACACAAACACACATTCAACTTCGCATTAACATTAAAGACAATAAAGGTTATCTCATTTCATAAAATATTAAACTATCACATAAAATACAATCACTGTTAAAAATATTAGAGATTTTCTTTTATTAAATGGTTTTAAAATATCGATAGCTTCATAGCGTGACAACATTTTTACTCTTTCCAGTAGAGGCACAAAATTGTTTAGTCATATTATATATGATACTGCTCTGATTGTTTAAAATCAATAAGACAACCGTTCCCACTTATGTAACCAATATCAAAATGAGTAGCGCAGTCAAAAGTCAGACTATATCCGTATGAAACAACACAGACGACTAAATCTCTTTCTTTTTCTTTATTTACGTACATTCATTCATGCATACACACACATCGATCCAAAATGCCTTTGAATGTCGTATCATATCCTTTCGGCAACACTTTTTAAAAGAAACAGACGCCTCGAAGTGTGCTCCTTTTTGCTTTCTCGACTGGAAAAAGACCATTTTTGCATGAAATCATTACTTGTGATGAGAAATGGTACTATTTGACAACAACAGGAGAACAGAACAGCGATCAGATACAGGGGAGTCGAATAAACACTACCCAAACCCACCATTGCACCCGAAAAAGCTAGTGGTCACTGTATGGTGGTTTACGAAGGTAGTTATTCATTATTCATTTTTTGGCAACAAGGAAAAACGGTAACAGCAACATCGTATTATCAGGAAATTGATTGTATGCATGAGAATTTGAATAAGAGCGACCCAGACTAGTGAATAGAGATTGCCCTGTTTTGCTCCATGACAATGCATGTCCTCACACTCCTCATGCTACGGCCCAAAAGTTGCCAAGTCTGAATTATGAGATTTTGCAACATCCTCCCTATTCCCCTGACATCTCCCCTACTGATCATCACTTATTTAAGCATTTTGAGCTTTTCATAAGCAACAGAACGTTCTTAAATAGAGAAGAGGTAATTGAAGCATTCGGACAGTTTATCGCAGCAAAAGATGAATGATTTTTTCTAAAGATGTAATATATGACATAGAGAAGCGTTGCTTAAACGTCATAAATGAACATGGATCATACTTTGATTAAATAAGTCAGTTCTCTAACACTTCTGAAACATTTTATTGTTACCTCCTTTCAAATACGACATTTCATGTGAAACAATCTAATATATGAGAATACCTTGACATACAAGTATATGCATGAGAAGACATACATAAAACAAAGCCCACAAATCTGCACATATACATACATACATACAAATATACCCTGTTGTTGAAATTCCGATAAAGGAGCCTTGGATTGAGGGTAGAAATAAGATCTTTCTTTATTGGCAAGACATCTTGGAATGAAACTGAATAATGACATACTGGGATATGTAACGAACTGCCTCAACAAAAACGTGGAAAAATTAGGCTTCTCAAAACCTGAAAGAAAAAGGCTGATTAGAAGACTACAGATTCAAGCCATCAATGGAACTGTAAAGATATGTAAAACTTTCCAAAAATTTAGCACATAAATACATATGCATGCATCTAAAACGCATCCATAAAACAAACATACAAATCTGCGCATTCACTAACACCAAATACTGCACACACACACATATGCACAAATACCTAGATGATGTTGATAAAAGTTCCAATGAAGGAGCCTTGAATCTATGTTAGAGTCCGGCTCTTTCTCTATGGACAAGAAATACAGAAATGAAACTGATTGATAACATACATACATACATACATACATACATACTTACATACATAGATACATACGCGAATACATACACACATACATACATACACACACATACATACATACTTGCATACACACATACGCACATACACAGATACATAGATATATACATACATACATATATACATACATATACATACATACATACATACACACGTACATACATACATACATACACACATACATACATGCATACACACATACATACATACATACATACATACATACATACATACATACATATAAACATGCAGGCATTCAAACTCATATGTAAATACCGAAATAATAGGTGCGTGATTCGGAAGTGAGGATGGTTTGTTAGTATATATAATTAATTTATAAGTCTACGCAGTCGCCAGTAGACTAAGACAGCTTAAGGGCCCTCACCACCGGTGGCTCAGCGAAACATACACAATATAAGCACAGGAGTGGCTGTGTGGTAAGTAGCTTGCTTACCAACCATATGGTTCCGGGTTCAGTCCCACTACGTGGCACCTTGGGCAAGTGTCTTCTACTATAGCCTCGGGCCGACCAAAGCCTTGTGAGTGGATTTGGTAGACGGAAACTGAAAGAAGCCCGTCGTATATATGTATATATATGTATATGTTGTGTATCTGTGTTTGTTCCCCCAACATCGCTTGACAACTGATGCTGGTGTGCTTAAGTCCCCGTAACTTAGCGATTCGGCAAAAAAGACCGATAGAATAAGTACTAGGTTTACAAAGAATAAGTCCCGAGGTCGATTTGATTCGACTAAAGGCGGTGCTCCAGCATGGCCGCAGTCAAATGACTGAAACAAGTAAAAGAATGAAAGAATAAATATGGTAGCTGAAAGGCTAGAGAGAGAGAGAGAGAGAGAGAGAGAGAGAGAGAGAGAGATGCAGCGGATGGCACTCATATCAGCTTAGTAGACTGGTGCAAGGTGAAATAAAACGCTTTGCTCCAGGATACCACGCAGTATCCTGGCTCGAAAGCAAACCTAAGAACTTACTTTTGAGTGTTCAACACTAATCGCCCCACATCTTCACTCATTCATCCGTCCATCCAACCATCCATCCATCCATACATACATACATACGTACATACACGCACACATACCGAGAGCGAGAGCGAGAGAGAGAGAGAGTGAGAGAGAGAGAGAGAGAGAGAGAGAGAGATAGAGAGAGAGAGAAAGGAGCAGACAACAGAGAGAGTGAGATAAATAGATAAAATAATACAGAGATGGACACACACATATGTATGTGTGTATATATAAGCTTTAGATCATATTTTTAAAGGAAATCCAATTTTTTTCACTACCAAATCGAACGAGTATTCAAAATAGTATGTAACAAACTGGAGTGAGTACGCTGACAGAAAAGAGTTCATACAAAAA
>NC_068987.1:83839562-83841893 GCF_001194135.2 Octopus bimaculoides
TATATATAAGCGCAGTCATGGCTGTGTGGTAAGAAGCTCGCTTCTTGTGAACCAGAGTGGACATGAGTTTGTTGCGCTCCGTTTCTTGAAAGTAAAAAGAACAAAGACGGAGAAGGTCTACCAAATCCACTCAGAAGGCTTTGGTCGGCCCGAAGCTATAGTTGAAGACACTTGCCCAAGGTGCCACGCAGTTGGACAGAACCCGGGACCATGTGGTTCGTAAGCAAGCTACTCACCACACAGCCACTCCTACGTCTATATTTCCCAGACACACAATACTGAAGCACCTGGTAACACAGGAATGTATGTCTAGAAAAGTGTACAATAAGGATTTTGGAGAACGAAGAGAAAAAAATAAAAACACCATCTATAGCACATGTTATCGTGATATCACTAGAGCTATTGCTGTGTTGATATAGATGTAGACATCGATACAATTACAGGATATAAATACTACTTTAAAATCTACTAATACACTAAAATAGCTACAGATACGATTGAGATAAATGTATTATGATAAAGTAATGCAACTATCAAAAGAATGTGTAGTCGTATAAGTAGCATTGATTCTAATAATGATAATGTGATTCAATTACGTTATATTGTGGTACAAATATAATGTCATGTGACCTGTTTGCTGCAGGATTAATTTTTGCAATCTTAATTAATGGGTTTGATTTATCTGGATAGCAATGGCAACAAACATGAGAAGAAATGTCTAAAGTTTTTGCGACAAACACGTAATAATATTAATAAAAATAATAGTAGTGATATTTATATTAAAGACGATTTCTTTTATTTTGCCACAAGGGCCCTTTCATGCACACACACACACACACACACACACACACATACAACTATGTAATGTGAAGAGACAAAAGACCTGGTAATTCAATCCGCAAACAGGACTCCGATTAGAGATAGATTTAAAGGACAAATGTACACGATACAATAAAAACATATAAATACACAGACATTGTTATGAATCTGACAGCCATTTCGAGAAGATATAGGTTGGTATGGGCGAGTTAATTCCCAAAACTTTAAGATTTAAACAACTCTTTTATAAATCCTTTAGATTAACTCTGGTGAGAGAAATATAGCTGATTGTTATGGCTGGAATTATCTCGCCCATACCAAACTATAGCTTCTCGAAACGGCCGTCAGACTCTGCATCTGCTCAAGACTCCATTTAAAATCATTTTATACCAGCTTTCTCATCTATTTGGATTACCGTTATACATTCATCATCCGCATATTTTAATATCCTCGTAGATTTTAATACGGACATACAACCTCGCATGTACATTTCTGTATTTTCATATATTTATATATTTATAAATTTTTATATTATATCTTGTGTATATGAATGCACCTATGTATGGTGTAGAGGATTCGGACGCTTTGAAAGAGATATATTCAGTGAATATGAACACTGGAATTTGAAATTTGTTCTCTCTTTCTTGGTTTTATATTCCTGTGGTCCTAGAAGAGCGCTAATTACTCGTCCTGTATAAGGGGATAATTATTCCATTTATTTCCTCATTATATATATATATATGTATGTATGTTATCAATCAGTTTCATTTCTGTATTTCTTGTCCATAGAGAAAGAGCCGGACTCTAACATAGATTCAAGGCTCCTTCATTGGAACTTTTATCAACATCATCTAGGTATTTGTGCATATGTGTGTGTGTGCAGTAGTTGGTGTTAGTGTATGCGCAGATTTGTATGTTTGTTTTGTGGATGCGTTTTTATGTCTAGATGCATGCATATGTATGTATGTATGTATTTGTGTGTCGGTGTTTGTCATCCTACCATCGCTTGACAACCGATGTTGGTATGTTTACGTCCCCGAAACTTGACCGTTCGGCAAAAGAGAGCAACACGATAAGTACTAGGCTTACAAGTAATAAGTCCTGCGGTTGATTTGTTCGACTAATGGTCGTGCTCCAACATGGCCGCAGTCAAAATGACTGAAAGAACTAAAAGAATAAAAGAAAAGAATATACAAACACACACACACACACACGCACGCACACACACACACAAACACGCACACACACACACACACACACACACCTATAGGAATGGCTGTGTTGTAAGTAGCTTGCTTACAGACCACATAGTTCCGGGTTCAGTCCCATTGCGTGGCACCTTTGGCAAGTGTTTTTTACTATTCTACTATAGCAGCCTCGGGCCGACCAAAGTCTTGTGAGTAGATTTGATAGACGGAAACTGAAAGAAGTTATATATATATATAAAAGATAATAAGGGTGAAAAAACTACAGAAGGCTTGTGTTACATGGTTAAAGTATATATTTAAATTA
>NC_068987.1:83842229-83844992 GCF_001194135.2 Octopus bimaculoides
TCCTTATTTGTACTTTAGATAGCGTTTAAATTTATAAAAGAAGAAAATGGCGGTGAGCCGGCAGAATCGTTACGAGACAAGAAAAATGCTTAGCAGCATTTCATCCGACTGGCGGCGAGCTGGCAGAAACGTTAGCACGCCGGGCGAAATTCTTAGCGGTATTTCGTCTGCTGCTACGTTCTGAGTTCAAATTCCGCCGAGGTCCACTTTGCCTTTTCATCCTTTCGGGGTCTATTAAATAAGTACCAGTTACGCATTGGGGTCGATATAATCGACTTAATCCCTTTGTCTGTCCTTGTTTGTCCCTTCTATGTTTAGCCCCCTTGTGGGCAGTAAAGAAATAAGCATTTCATCCGACTTTATGCTTCGAGTTCAAATTCCACGAAGTCGACTTTGCCTTTCATCCTTTCGGGGTTGATAACATAAATACCACTTGAACACTGGGGTCAGTGTAATGGACTTAACCCTTTCCTCGAATTTTCTGGCCGCGTGTCGAAATTTGAAATCAGTGTGAAAAAAGAAGTAAATAATATTAAAATGAAAACACGTCATTTTGACAACAACAGACTGGAAACAATGTTGAATTAAAATGTGAGCTGAAAGTCATTCAAATCCGCGTGCCAGGTTCGATATTCTGTTTAAGTAATCACTCTCACTTTAATTTCATCACTAAGATTCCCGTAAAAAAAAAAAAACTCTTGAATGTCACAACATAAATTAATAAATTAATAAAAATTCCAAAATAAAAAAATTAAAAGTTTGCTTTATCTAATTAAAATTTCAAAATGCGAGTGTATGTTTATAAGCGTAAGACCAACACTGATGCAGACGCCATCTCACACACATACATCGTACACATGTATCCACAAACACACACACACACGCACACATTTATACAGACATATTCAAAAGTAGATGCAGGCTATATATTCTCTCATACATACGCATAGAGTCACGCGCTGGCATTTGCATATACGCGTGCGTGAGCACACGCGTGCGGCTTCACTCGAGGGCGTCTGTGTTTATACTGAAAGTGAAATTTGTGACCCCCACCAGATTTGATAGACTCTTTGTAAACCGAAAAAAAATGGCGGTCATTTTTTTCATAACTTTGTGTAATTGCGAGAAGCGCACGTATAAAGTCTTTGCATCCTTTTCCTTTTTCTTTCCTTTTTATTTTCTAAAACCACGCCACATTGGCTACCGGGAGCTAAGATGTCTGATGACAGCGGTTTGTCACGTCATTGTTCAATAAAGTAACTATATGCCGTCCGCCTTTTTTTCACATGATTAAAACCGCGCGTGCGTAGAACGCATTAGGGCACAAGACGATGATCCAGGTTGGGCAACTCTAATTAACCTTCTGAATCCCCTTGAAGCTAAAATGCTATCAATAGCCACATAGAAGGAATATATATATATATTTTAAATTCTTTCTGCGTCTATAAAACAAACAAAAAAACTTCTTTATTTTTTATCTTTATATTTATTTATCTATTTATTTATTTATAGGAAATGAGATAAAGGGTTCTAATGCTGACGGATCCAGATTTGATTTTCTCACATATCTTTTTATCTTTTGTTTTTTACTCGTTTCAGCTGCTAGGGCACCGCCTTCAAGAATTTTTAGTCGAATGACTAAAAATGAAACGACCCCAGAATATTTTTTTAAAGCCTAGATACATTCGATCGTAAACACACCTACATCGGTTGTGAAGCAGAGGGTGGTGGTGGTGATGGTGGTGGTGGGGAGGATAAATACAGACACAGACATATTCATGGGTTTGATATATATAAATATATACAGGTGCAGGCGTGGCTGTGTGTAATGACGCTAGCTTTCCAACCACATGATTCCGGGTTCAGTCCCTCTGCGTAGCACTTTAGGAAAGTGTCATCTACTATAGCCTCGGGTCGACCAAAGCCTTGTGAGTGGATTTGGTAGATGGAAACTTAAAGAATCCCGACGTATATACATATGTATGAATATGTATATGTATATATTTATGTGTCTGTATTTTCCCCCGCCATGGCTTGATAACCGATGCTGGTGTGCTTATGCTCCCGTAACTTAGCGGTTCGGAAAATGATAACGATACAATAAGTACTAGGCTTACGAAAAATAAGTCCTGGAGTCGATATCTTCGATTAAGAGCCTATCAAGGGCGGTGCTTCAGCATTGCAGCAGTCAAATGACAGAAACGTGTAAAAGAATAAAGACTGAAAGAAGCCGTATATACAGGGGTGTCTACAAAGTCTAGGTACATGGGGATTAACACATACTTTAAGGAATTATTATTTCTTATACTCTTTTACTTGTTTCAGTCATTTAACTGCGGAGCACTGCCTTTAGTCGAGCAAATCGACCCCAGGACTTATTCTTTGTAAGCCAAGTACTTATTCTATTTCTCTTTTTGCCGAACCGCTAAGTTACGGTGACGTAGACACACCAGCATCGGTTATCAAGCGACGTTGGGAAGACAAACACAGACACACAAACATATACACACATATACATATATATATACATATACACGACGAGCTTCTTTCAGTTTCCGTCTACCAAATCCACTCACAAGGCTTTGGTCGGCCCGAGGCTATAGTAGAAGACACTTGCCCAAGGTGCCACGCAGTGGGACTGAACCCAGAACTATGTGGTTGGTAAGCAGGCTATTTACCACCCACCCACTCCTGCGCCTTGTTTATGTTATGATTTTATTTACTCCGTGTACCCAGAGTTTGTGGACACCCTGCATATATATA
>NC_068987.1:83845274-83848223 GCF_001194135.2 Octopus bimaculoides
TATATATAAGCAATGTTAATTCTCTAAATGAGGTATTAACAATAACTGCACGATAAAGTGAAGTATATTGCCACTTAAATGTGGCTGACCCCTAGGGGTGGATGTTACTGTTGCTTTTAGCCCCAGGAGGACATCTCCTCCAGCTGGCTTATCGACACACTTCTGTGTCCTGTTTGTTTTGCCAAGGGAAGTTATCCCTCTCATCGTGATCTGTAGCACGAACGGACCCGAGTTTCAGGGTTATTTCCCTTCGTCAGCGTCCGATAGCCACCGATCTGCGATGAGAAAGACAATTCTTGGCAAACCTTATATCTGTTCTTCAGTTTCTATCTGCTAAATCCAGTCAGAAAACTTTGGTCGGCCCGATGCAATAGCAAAAGGTAATTTCCCAAAGTGACAGGCAGTGGGATTAAATCGGGAGATTGTGGTTGATGGGGAGCCAGCAGCTTACCACAAAGCCACGCCGATGCCTATGAGTAAGGGCTGGAATACTAACCTTGGATTTTAGACTTTGTTTCTTGGTCTTTCATTTATTGGAGTGTTTTATTTGTTTCATTGTATTATTTATTTATTTTCGAACTTCACTTCTTACAGGTTGTCTCAACTTAAATAGTGTCTCGTGAATTACTATGGTGTTAATGATGAAGATAATATCGAGTTTTAACATAAGTACGGGAGGTATTGTTTAGTTAACCGATCCAGTTATCAGCTGATTCTTTGAGGGGGCGAGCTGGCAGAAACGTTAGCACGGCGGGCGAAATGTTTAGCGGTATTTCGTCTGCCGCTACGTTCTGAGTTCAAAGGAAAGATCTGTTCAAAAGGAAAAATCTGTTCAAAAGGAAAGATCTGTTGGGGACAGAAGGGGGATGGTTGAGATCCAAGAGTGCTTTAGTCTCTGATAACCTGTGACAAAATCTTGATCTACTGTTGTGGTCCAGTGACCGAGACAGAGCGTCCGATGGAGTGATCCTAGTTCCCCTACAAGCTGGGAAAAGCAAGTCCCCTGGGCAGATCATGATGATTCCCTGTTTTCGAAGCAAGGGCATCATCTGCCTCCGCTGGGTTTCCCTTGACCAGACTTTCTAGAGGTTTAGAGGGAGTTCAAGAAAAGATGTCACTGCTACAGACCCGATATCTTCGAATCGGGTCGGTGGCACCTGCAACTGGACAATGCACCAGTCCACAATTCCATCCTCGTAGCCAGCTACTTGACAGAGATGGGAATCAAAGCAGTTCCTCACTCCCACCTTCAGACAAGACCTTAGTACGTGTAACATCTTGTTGTTCCCCAAGCTGAAGAACCTTAGGGGCAGTCGCTTTGAACACACTGAGAAAAATGTACGCGGTTGTGGAAAAGGCCCTAGACACCTTCAATATGGAGGACATCCATGGAGACTGTATGAAGTGACTGGAGCACTACAATTAGGGCATTGAAGACAGAGAACCTTAGTTTGAAGAAGATTAGAGTTCTTTACTTATTTGAAATTAATAAATGTCTGAAAAACTCTCGCAACCTCTGGAATGGACTTTGCTTAATATACCCTTTCTTAATTAAAGACGTTAAGATACGATTTGAAGGAGATTCGGCTGTTATTTCTAGTTGTTATGTTTACAGACTGTAATCATAGAAATCCTATTACAGACTCGAGTGCACTGTTTGATTTGCTTATAGCCAATATCGCTGATGTTGTTATTGTTTAATATTGCAAGCTGGTAGACGTGCAATTACAGCACCGCTTTTATTTGGATTATCATTGTTGAATCCACTCGTAAAGCAGAATCGAAACTTCAGTATAACCTTACATACACGAACACTTACGCTTAACCCATATAAATATGCTTGCACATACATACTTGCATAATACATACATACATACATACACACAAACATACATACATACATACATACATAAATACATAAATACATACGTACGTACGTACCTACATATATATGTCTCTGTATATGCTTTTCCCCATACATGCACGTGCATGGATATCTGCATATACGTAGAACATGCAATTATATGTGCGCATAACTCTGATTATGAGAAGGGAGGTGTTCGTGTGTGTGTGTGTGTGTGTGTGTGTCTGTGTTTATGTATATGTGTGTGTATGTGTGTGTGTGTGTGTGTGTATGTGTGTGCATATATCTGTGTTTCGACAATAATTTGAACGTAATTAGCAGGTGATTAAGCAATAGCGTATTTTGTAATTGAAGCTGAACAACAGTGCATAATGATAACCTATATATCGCATGATATGCAAAATTAACTGTTGTAAAACAAATGCCTGCTTTGTGTATTTGCTTTACTGCAAATACTCAAACAAGAACGACAGAAATATTGGTCAGCCTTCCCAGATAATAGAAGTGCTGGCGTTAGTAACAATGCATGTGGTTAATAGTTGTTATGGTGATGATAACTAATCATATGTACTGTTGGCGTTGGTAGGTCGTGGTAATGACGGAGGAATGGGTGACGGTAATGGAAATAATTTTAATGATTATTATATACTATATTGCTAAGTGGTATCATTTTCGTATAATACAGAAATGGAGCTGAAAGCTAAAATATTCATGTATACAATTGTATGCAGGTACCTACAAAGAAAACATCCATAAAACAAAAATAAAAAAAATCCTTCCCGAGCCATAGAAAGCAGGTTTCCTCGGATTCTGTGGCGTATATGTTCGCCCCATCACTCTCAGGACTGGACGCGATGGTGGTCAGTCACAGGATTATTTCTTTTTGCCAGCTGAGTAGACTGGAGCAATGTGAAATGAAGTGTCTTGCTCAAGAACCCAACGTGTTGCCTGGTTCAGGAATTGAAACCACAATCTTACGATCATGAGTCCTTCACCTTAACCACTAAACCACATACCACCAATTATTCATCCACCCATGCATATATACACACACAGACACACACACATACACGTGGGCTATTACC
>NC_068987.1:83850851-83853237 GCF_001194135.2 Octopus bimaculoides
AAGCAGGTATAGATGGATTATCTGGTATTTCTTGAAGAAATTTGTCCAGATTCCGTTTCAAGTTGATATATATATCAGGTCATCCCATAAGTTCCGTCCGATTTTGCCTTTTTAAAAATTGAATGAAATTTAATAGTATTTTAGAATGTCTAATGGAATTAAAAATTATTTTAATGCATTTGTGTATACTCAAACTAATTAAATATTATTTTACAGAATAATAGAATTAAAATTTCTTTGGTTAAAACCCTTTCTAACATGGAAGTATCCAAAGAGCATTTGAGGCACATACTGCTTTATGAGTAAAAAAAAAGGAATCTCTACCACCAAAGCGACTCGAAACATACACTCAGTCGAAACCCAGATTATCCTTACAATTTCGGCTGGTTATTCTCGATATTGCTCAAATCTGGTCAGCCCCAAGGAAAAACTAAACTAAGAGCATTAGATTCCTTGGAAGAAAGCAGCGAATGTATACAAATATATCTATAAAATTAGTGTACATTTAAACACTAATTTTATATGGAAAATATGTTGCCTCTTGACTTTTTATACATGCTAGGCCACTGGTAGTGAAATTTCTAAAATTTTGCTATCCTATATTAATTTATATATATATAACACTTACCTTTTTAAGGTAACCTGTTTCAGTCGTTAGACTGAGGCAGTTCTGGAGCACTACCTTAAAGAACTGTTTTTAGTCGAATGAATCGACTCCATTACTTGTTTTTGTCTATTTTCAAAGCCTGGTATTTATTCAATTGACCTCTTTCGCCAAACTGCTAAGTTACGGGAACATAAACATACCAACAACGGATATTAAGCGGTGCCGGGGGACTAACATATACACAGAGACACATACACACATAGATATATATGCGTACGACAAGCTTTTAGTTTCTGTCTACCATATCCACACAGAAGGCTTTAGTCTGCTCGAGACTATAGTTGAAGACACTCGACCGAAGTGCCACGCAGTGGCGCTGAACCCAGAACCGCGTGGTTGGGTAGCAAGCCTCTTACCACACAGTCATGTTGTTAAAAATTAGCCCTCAAAATAACATGACATACAATAATTAAGGATATAAATATAAAAAAATGTAATTGACTTTATTTCGTATAGTGTAAAGTCACTTACTGCGAGGAAACCATCCGCTTCCAACTAACAGCCAATCAATTATATAAAAGCTACTTCAACCAACAAGTCGATCTATCAATATTTAAAGCCTATTTACGGAAGCTATAAAAACAATTACAGAATATTTCCTGTCTGTCTGCTATGTCCCTGCTAGTTCTTGGTCTGTTTCATATACATACACATACATAACTACCTACCGACTTGCAAGGTATAAATACACATACATACATACATACATACATACATACATACATACATACATACATACATACATACATACATACATACATGCATGCGTATATACATATATCCTGCTATGAAAACCAACTGGTCTTTGGACACGAATGTGGTCAGGAAAATACAAAAGGAAGAGCACATCTATGGGTCATTGATAGGGAGTTGACAAATCCAGCACCCAAGATACGCTTTCGGTTTCAAACTTATTATTGTTGGAGCAACAGGGTACATATCAACCCGTTTGGAGTAAAGTATGACTGAAATTGGGATCTTGTGGAGAGAATGCAAATCCTTAATTCATACTCTATAAAAGATCACCACCATGTCTTGAACTATAAAAATCTGCAAGATCTTCTCAAGATTTAAAGACATATTTGTTAAAACGAGATAATTCACTTCACAAGCTTGCTACCAGGTAGGTGACAGGTCAAAATTTACCCTAAAATTTAAAAGAGAAAGAGACCGTACATACATACATACACTCAGCTACTTGCACGTTAATTTCATGAGCAGTCTGTTCCATTGATCGGATCAACTGGAAGCCTCGTCGTCGTAACCACCCGAGTGCCACTACTACTACATCAATGGAGTATAGAGTTAAACGCTTTTACAAAACGAGTAACAGTTTCCGAGTTTCCTTGCTTAGCACCTAGTGACAGGCCGAAGCGAGATAGCTACTAAGCCAAGTGATACTGTAACGCCGAGTGGGTTTACTGAGCGCCCTGGTACCAATGAAGTGTATTTCCGCTTCCCTGCGCGTAAGCGGAATGTTACTACGTGTGGTAGTTTTTATTTTAATTTTATTTTATTTGTTTCAGTCATTTGACTGCGGCCATGCTGGAGCACCGCCTTTAATCGAGGAAATCGACTCAAGCACTTATTCTTTGTAAGCCTAGTACTTATTCTATTGGTCTCTTTTGCCGAACCGCTAGAATACGGGGATGTAAACACAGCACACACACACACACACACACACACACACACACCCACACACCTATATATATATATATA
>NC_068987.1:83853802-83854980 GCF_001194135.2 Octopus bimaculoides
TATATACACACAAACACACACACACACACACACATATATATATATATATATACGACGGGCTTCTTTCAGTATCCGTCTACCAAATCCACTCACAAGGCTTTGGTCGGCCCGAGGCTATAGTAGAAGACACTTTTCCAAGGTGCCATGCAGTGGGACTGAACCCGGAACCATGTAGTTCGTAAGCAAGCTACTTACCACACAGCCACTCCTATATTTATATTTATTGTTATTTATTATTTTAAAATGAAATTAAATACAACAAAATTTTCAGTTGCATAACCCCTCCTATAACTAATTCCTCATTTACTCTTTCGAATCTACATCACCTCCTCCTCCCATCCTCTTCCCTCTCCTCCTGCTTCTCTTACTCCCCCGTCTCCTCCATCTCCTGCTCCTTCTCCTCTCTCTCCTGTTCCTCACTCCCCTGCTCCTCCCTCCCCTGTTCCTGCTGCTGCTGCTTCTCCTCCACCTCCGCTTGCTCTGTTTCTATAATTCTTTTTATTTTACTGTATTTAGTGTTGTCTTACTCACTGACTGGCACTAAGCCTAGTACATGCACGCTCATCCTACACGTCTGTTGCAAACTCTCTTTATATGTCTCTTTCTCTCTCCTTCTATCCTCTATAAATTCTATGCAGATGGACCCTATTTGGACTGAACACTTTTCCACAGCAGCCCCTAAATCCCGAAACAAAGACAAGCTCTTTTGGGTTTTTTTTATAGAATGTATGTTCATTCAGAAATTATCTCGCTTTCTCATTCAATGTCGTTAATAATCATTGTTACATTTATATCTATCTGCTTTCTTTGCGAAGAAAATTGCTATGCATTAACTATTTTTGAAATTGGTACATAGGTGCCGGTGGAGGCGCAATAGCCCAGTGGTTAGGGCAGCGGACTCGCGGTCATAGGATCGCGGTTTCGATTCCCAGAGTGGGCGTTGTGAGTGTTTATTGAGCGAGAACACCTAAATCTCCACGAGGCTCCGACAGGGGATGGTTCCGGTAAATGATGGTGACGCCTGCAGTACTCTTTCACCACGACATTCTCTCACTCTTACTTTCTGTTTCTGTTGTACATGTAATTTAAAGGGTCAGCCTTGTCACACTGTGTCACGCTGAATATCCCCGAGAACTACGTTATGGGTACACGTGTCTGTGGAGTGCTCAGCCACTTGC
>NC_068987.1:83855467-83856957 GCF_001194135.2 Octopus bimaculoides
TACTTGATACGTATGTGAGATACGTCTTTTTTTTCAAACAAGACAAAGAAACAAAGAAAGAAAAGAGTAATAGTACACGTTTTCAAATACTAAATTCTTCCTCCTTCAGACATATTTTCTTTTTCTTTGTTTTTTGTTTTTTTTCATTAATATATTTCTATTCACAGAAGGACTTTCCGTAAAAAGAGAAAGAAAAAAAATCCCACTTATTTTATCTCCAGCCCAATCATCCTATTTTTGTCACGAACTCCATCACCCCGTTTTTGTCACGAACTACTGATACCTTATCCTCTAACAAAGAAAAAACAAAATATATATCTAGTATTTTCTTTCCTTTTCAGTGTTTACTGTTTATTTTTTTACTGTTTCTTTTCTTGAAGACCTAATTTTTTCTCTGGCCTAATGGCATTGTTTATTTTTTTGATGTAGTTTTGTTTGGTCTTGTAATTTCGTTTATGATTCTTGTCAGCATTTTTCTTTTTCTTTTGCTGAGTTATTTATTCATTTCTATCGTCTGCGCTCGTCTAGTTGTGGGGAAGTGCTAAATTCGTTTGACTTTACGACGAGGACAAAGAATTAGTGACAATACGTTAGAGCCACAACTCATTAACTGAGGAACAGATGCATAAAATATGTTCAGCTGAGTGTGTCAGGCGTTCCAAGTTAAAACTGCTCACTATCTCACTGACGCAGCGTCGTCGATCAACAATCACAGTGGTAGCCGACATAATGTGTCAAGATGGTGTCATTGCAACACTTTCAATTAGTCACAACTAAAAGTTACCTTCCTGTGTCCAGTTGCTGAAATAGATATTGTCATCAAAGATAGGGCTCTCTTTTCTTCCTTCTAATAAAGCAGTTCAGAAAAGGTACAATATTTAGTCAAATGGTGTCAGTGTCAACGGGAGTTATTAATAATAATAAGAATAACAACAACATCATCAACAATAATAATAATAATAATATTGATAATAATTACTACAATAATAATAATAATGAACGCTCCTTTATTGGCCACAAGGGCAGAGCACAAAACAAATAGGGACAATACAAAATTGGGGACACGTGGAGTTTAACACAAAAATGTCAATGACAATTAATAATACAATTAAACAATAAAATTCCCCAAAAGGGGGAGGGAGATCGTCACAGAGACAACCAAGGAGCCCAACACATTCTATTATTATTATTATTATTATTATTATTATTATTATTATTATTATTATTATTATTATTATTATTATTATTATTATTATTAAGGTGGTGAGCTGGCAGAAACGTTAGCACGCCGAATGAAATGCTTAGCGGTATTTCATCTGCCGCTACGTTCTGAGATGAAATTCCGCCGAGATCGACTTTGCTTTTCATCCTTTCGGGGTCGATTAAATAAGTACCAGTTACGCACTGGGGTCGATATAATCGACATATTCCGTTTGTCTGTTCTTGTTTGTCCCCTCTATGTTTAGCCCCTTGTGGGCAGTAAAGAAATA
>NC_068987.1:83857372-83862391 GCF_001194135.2 Octopus bimaculoides
ACCCCTTCTCCCAATTTCAGTGCTGTAATTGAAACCCTTATTGTTGTTGCTATCATCGTCGTCATCATCATCATCAAATTTCAAAATTCTGGCACAAGTCCAGCAATTTTGAGGAAAGGGGCAAGTTAGTTGCATTGATTTTAGAGACAGTAATTTACATTTTGAGCTAAGCTAGGTGTTATTGAATATGATAGTTTTTCTGTATAGCTATTAGATATTCTGTAGCATTTATATTTGGAGTAAAGTTTTTCTTAGAATTTCAAAGAGTTGGCTACGCTAATATTGACATAAATGTATACGTTCCTTTTGTAGTTTTATTATTTGTGCTTAATATGTCAGTAGTTACTTGTTGGGCTCCAAATATGTTACTCGCGTTAGTTGCTAGTTTCTTAGTATCGTCTTTCTTCGTATTAATCGTGCTATTCAAAGATGCTACATCCAGAAGGATCATAGTAGTGTCCATCATTCTTATAATTTCGTTCTTATTATTCTTATAATTGTTAAGATGGTCAGACGGCAGAATCGTTAGCGTGTCGGAGAAAATGCTTAGTGACATTCCTTCGGGTTCTTTACTTTCTGAACTCAAAATACCACCGATGTCAATTTTATCTTTCATCGTTTCGGAGCTGATAAAATATAGTGCCCGTCGAAGAGTGGGGTCGATTGCATTGATTAAGCAGCCTACCCTCAAAATTGCTAAGTTTGTACCAGCGGCCTTCCCTCAAAATTGTTAAGTTTGTACCAAAAATTTCAAATTGTTATTCTTGTGATAATGATAAAAATGCAGCTTCGCATTTTTAAAGATGATTTTAGTTTCGTACTTACAGAGAAATGACGGTTTCATAGAAATAGTTCCATTCCCATTAATATTTCCTGTAGTTATACTAATCAATTTTTAACAGTTCAAATAAAGCTATTATTTGCTCACGCCACTAACCCTATTTGAACTACTACTCACTACATTCAACGAAATTTCCATTACTCTATCGATCACGTCGTCTGCTTTCTTCCAATATAGACTGATAAATGCAGTGTTTATTCTATGATTAAACAATATGTTGCTAATATAGTATTATGTGCATAGTTTGTGCTTGTCGATGACTGAATTAAGTGATACTCTTTTGTTGATTGCTGTGTAGAAGTTTTGCTAATTCCGGTTGTCGGGGATAAATGCGTTGCTATTTAAACAAATCTTAAAATATGTTACAGTATCACTGACGTTTCTATTAATTCTGTTTCTATTGACCATAATATCTTCGCCATTTTCTTTGTGTGGAAAATGAAAATCATAGAATGATGTTTTATGAAGGTTTTAATGCGTTAATAGTTTACCAGTTTTTTTTTCCACTTTGGTGTTGAAATAAAAAAGCAAAACAAAGCAAAATACAACAAACTAAACACCATGCTTTCACCCATCAACACACACGCCCGCACACACAAACACATGCAGAAACACACACATATGCACACCCACAGATGCACATTCACACATACACACATAAACACACACACAAACACATCCATGACCACACCACCATACATATTTACACACATACATGGACGAGTTGAAAGTGCGACCGGAAACTGTCCATCCTACGAGGTTAGTGATCATTAGAAAGTTGCCACTCCAGTTTGCAATACGCCATCTTGTTGTAGAATTCTAGTCAAAATGGTTATTACTCCACTGTCATCACGCCCATGCAAATGCAATCTTTTGATTTATTATCAAGTGCAAAATATGCATTACATTTTGGAAAAGTTGCCAACAAACGTAGAAACCCCGCCACCCTTCCGTTATATTCACCCACCTCTTCTTCCCACCTTTATCCACAATTTCGACAGCCTCCACTGTGTAGCAGTTTACTTTTATTTTTGTTTTGTCATGTTATTACTGGATTTATTTGTTGATATTACTTGATTAGATGAGTAAGTCTGCGAACACTTTCGCTTCATAACGCCCTTTGTTGACCTGTCTAGTTGACAAATTTGACAATAATTTGGGGTATTAAGATGAATAATGATTTTCGGCTGCTAAACGCTACTAATTTGTTCGTCCTGATACTAATGAGCAAGCGTTTCCTCTTTCTATCTGATTGTTTCGCCTATTTTTCTTCTTCAGCCACTTTCAGTGTCATGCTTCTTCCTCTAAACGTTGCACAAACAGCAAAGAATTGAAAACTGAATACTTTTAAAGGAAACAAATAGAGGCATAAGAGTAAATATGAATTAAAGTGACTGGAGACAAAATAGAATGACAAAAAAAAAAAAGATAAATAAATCGGAAGCAAATGCTAATCGGGAAGAAAAAAAATGAAATGTGGAACAGTAGGGTATGAAAATGAAGAATCCCAGTGATAGGGAGAAGATTAAACGGGAAAGAAAGTGCGGTAAACGAAGGAAATAAATGAAGTGTAAGAATGAGCAGTTCAGATTGAGATAAAGAGAAAGAATGAAAGATTTTGATATTGGACGACAGCGGAGGTGAGGGGGGCGAGGGGGGATGTATTTATTTTGGAAAAGTAAATGGATTAAAGAAGAATAAATTAAAGGTTTTACTTGATAATCTCTGCCACCAGCAGTGATGTTTTTAAACAGATTTTTTTTTCCAGCCAAGCATCGTTTTTGCCAACAACAACTACCACAAAGACAACAACAATAACAACACCACCTACTCCAACAGCAGCAGCAGCGGCAGCGGCTGTATTAGGAACCACAAAAGTAATAAAAACAAGAAAAGTATCAGTGGGGGCAAATGAGTAATGTCGATAAAGAATGAAAGCCAGGCTTCGTTTATTATCATCGTCGCCATCTTAATATATTGCTTTGATTTTCGAGTTTGTATATTTGTGACTATCTTTATGTATGTATGTATGTATGTATGTATGTATGTATGTATGTATGTTTATATGTATGTATGTATGTATCAGTTTTGTCGTGTATATCACTCTACACACACACACACCTATATATATACACATATATAAATATATATAAACGTATATATATATATATATATATATATATATGCGTGGATATATATGTATGTAAATGTCTGTCTATCTATCTATCTATCTATCTATCTATCTATCTATCTGTCTGTCTGTCAATCCATCTATCCATCCATCCTTCTATCTATCTATCTATCTATCTATCTATCTATCTATCTATCTATCTATGTAAATATACATATATGTATATACACGCGTGCATACATGCATACTTGCACAAACTCTCTCCCTCATTCTCTCTCACACACACACACTCACACACATAAATGTGTGTATATGTGTGTATATGTGTGTGTGCGTGCGCGCGCGCGCGTGCATGTGTATGTGTATTTTCGTATAATACAGTATTTTCTTTCTCGACATGTATTTGTTGCTGTGTGATTGTGACTCTTTTCGGTGAGTCTAAGGCCGGCTGCTGCAAGTTAAATTAATGACAACTTTTCATCTAGCTGTTCAATTCCATTCATCTTTATCTAAATGTAAACCTAATTGACCACTTCTTGAACCCCCATTTCTTTTCTTCATTTTGCTTTGTTTTTCCGAGATAAACCCGACTTCTGCCACTTGATCATATCATCTGAAAGAATCAGCTGCATCATCAGCCCCAAATAAAACCCTTATTTTATTGGTTCGTTGTGCTTTCGGATATATTTTGTTTGAACTCTTACAATGTTTTTTTTTTTTGTTTTATTTATTTATCATCAATCGTCTTTCTTTGACTTCATGAAAGACTACTAAGATAGAATAGAATAGAATATAAAATATACGTTGTAGTACTGAATTAGAACTGGGTACTTTCACTCGGAAGAAGTAATATACAATATATATATCTTAGCAACTCTATCAACTTGTGTAGTTTTTCTTTCTATATTTCCGTTGTAAAAGTTTTGTCCACTTTAGATTATAACAATATATTGTGCTATATTTAAGAGATGAGGAATTCTGTACATTATTTACATCATTTACATTCGACGGATATTTGTCCTCATTTTGTTTATTGTTAACACAAGGTTTCGGCTGATATACCCTCCAGCCCTCTTCAGGTGTCTTGGAGAAATTTCGAACCTGGGTTCTCATTCCTAAGGTTTTTTCGATATTATTATTATTATTAGTGTTAAGGTCACTGCTTGGAATCGAACTCGAAATCTTGGGGTTAGTAGTCCGCGCTCTTAACTACTACGCCATATCCCCACGGAGACATGGCGTAGTAGTTATGATGTAAATAATAATATATTGGTTTCAAATTTTGGCACAAGGCCAGCCGTTTCGGGGGAGAAGCTAAGTCGGTTATAACCTGTACTCAACTGGTATTTATTTTATCATCCCACGAATAAATAAAAGCAGAGTTGACCTCGCGGGTATTTGAATTGAGAAAGTACAGACGGGCGAAAAGTCGTTAAGCATTTTGCCTGGTGTGCCAAAGATTCTGTCAGCTCGCCGCCCAAATAGTTAAAAGAAATATCGATATAAAATGTTGGCACAAGGCCAGCAATTTCAGGGAGGAGTTAAGTCGGTTACAGCAACCTCAGCACTCGACTGATACTTATTTTATCGATCACGAAATTATGAATGGCAAAGTCAACCTCGACCTCATTTGAACTCAAAACAAGGACAGACAAAATGCCGCTAAGAGGCATTATAACCATGTGATAACTATATATTATATTGTGCCTGGTGAGAATAATTTTGTTTTAATGCTTTATTAATCAACGCACTGACCAGTTCGATGTCCACTCATTTACATATTTACTTTTACTAAAATTTTCGTTGCTTCTTACAACCTCTCCATTAGTTGTTGGCTCTTTATTAGTTATCATAAAATGAAGCCGATCAACCGGTGCAAAATAAACAAACATAAATAGATATAGGCGCAGGTGTGACTGTGTGATAAGTAGCTTGCTTACCAACCACATGGTTCCGGGTTCAGTCCCACTACGTGGCACCTTGGGCAAGTGTCTTCTACTATAGCCTCGGGCCAACCAAAGCCTTCTGAGTGGATTTGGTAGACGGA
>NC_068987.1:83862917-83863823 GCF_001194135.2 Octopus bimaculoides
CGAGATTTCCAGTTGATCCGATCAACGGAACAACTCCCTGCACGTGAAATTAACGGGCAAGTGGTGAGCACTCCACAGACAAATGTACCTTTAACGTAATTCGCGGGGAGATTCAGCGTGACACAGAGTGTGACAAGGCTGGCTGTTTGAAATACAGGTATAAGAGAAACAGGACGAAAGAGCGAGAGGAAGTCATCGTGAAAGAGTACAGCAGGGTTCGCCACCAGCCTCTGCCGGAGCCTCGTAGAGCTTTAGTTGTTTTCGCTCACCAACAGTAAACAACATGAAATACGAAAACAAATGAGTTTAATACGCAAACAAACAGCGAGAGAAACAAATGGAAAAGAGGACAAGTGACATAAAGAACTATCCTTAATCAGTTGTCGGCTGTCTATCTACTCCTCATTTCAACATATATACACATATCTATATTAGTATGTCTATGTTTGTCTCCACCACCACCACTTGGAAACTGGTGATGTTTTGTTTATGTCCTCATGACTTAGCGGTTCAGCAAAAGAGAACGGTAGTATAAGTAACGCAAAGTCGATCTTGGCGGAATTTGAACTCAGAACTTAAAGACGGACGAAATGCCGTGAAGTGTTTTGCTTGCCTTGCTAACGATTTAACAAGCTCGTCGCTTTTATGATTAAATTAAATATTTTTTTCTACTCTAGGCACAAGGCCAAAAATTTGGGAGGGAGGGGGTCAGTCAATTAGATCAACTCCGTTACGCAACTAGTACTTAATTTATCGATCCCGAAAGGAGGAAAGGCAAAGTCTACCTCGGCGGAATTTGAACGTAAAGGCAGACGAAATACCTATTTCGTTATTGCCCACAAGGGGCTAAACATAGAGGGAACAAACAAGAACAGACGAACGGATTAAGTCGATTACATCGACCCC
>NC_068987.1:83863833-83866731 GCF_001194135.2 Octopus bimaculoides
GCAATTAATGATGTGGCTGAGTGAAGCATTTTGATGCTGACGTGTGGTGGTTCTTCTTTTTTTTTTTGATACTTCACGTCACATTTCTGAGTTTAAATTCGAGCAAGAAGAGACAGCACTTGTTTATTCAACGTCATGCAAATTAATACCAGTAATGAAGTGTGGTAAAGCGACGACCCGAGAGAAGCGTTAGTACGTTCGACATAATGCTTAGCGGCATCTCTGCCGTCTAATTCTTCACGCTCTGAGTTCAAATCCCGCCAAGGTTAACTTTGCCTTTCATTTCTTCGGGGTTGGTAAAATAATGTACAGATGAACAACCGGAACCGATGTTATCGACTTGTCCTCTCTCCTTAAAATTGCTAGTCTTGAACCCTATAAAAGACTGAAACAGTGAGATATTTGTGTCTTAAACATAGTTACTGTGGAGGCGCATTGGCCCAGTGGTTAGGGCAGTGGACTCGCGGTCATAGGATCGTGGTTTCGATTCCCAGACTGGGCGTTGTGAGTGTTTATTGAGCGAAAATACCTAAAGCTCCACGAAGCTCCGGCAGGGGATGGTGGTGAACCTTGCTGTACTCTTTCACCACAACTTTCTCTCACTCTTACTTCCTGTTTCTGTTGTGCTTGTAATTCAAAGGGTCAGCCTTGTCACACTGTGTCACGCTGAATTTCCCCGAGAACTACGTTAAGGGTACACGTGTCTGTGGAGTGCTCAGCCACTTGCACGTAAATTTCACGAGCAGGCTGTTCCGTTGATCGGATCAACTGGAACCCTCGACGTCGTAAGCGACGGAGTGCCAACAACAAACATAGTTACTGCGCAGTACCAATCACAGAAACACACTTCAGCTATCTGGTTGGAAAACTAACATACCGTCCATTCAGCTGTTTTCAAGTCTCTGTTGCATTTAATTAAAACGAAGCAACAATGTGTAACTACGAAGAGGTTTTCATTTTCTATCAAAATATCCCAATGATACTAATATAAAAACAGAAAGCGTAAGAAAGTATTTTGATTCTGGTTTGAAATAAACGAATGGAGCCAGTAAGGTTTTATGAAATTGCATCCTCAAGGAGTATTTAGTTTTCTTCAGTTTCAAATAACTTCAAATCGAAATAATCTTTCACTAAAATTGTTCACTGCTGAGTTTAGAATTCAAAAGAACGATTCTGTGATGATTCCAACAAATGACTTGGCTCAAAGCCTTGGAAACGAGGCAGAAAGCCAAGAGATTTGTTTTTAGAAAGACTGTATGAAAGAACGACAATCTTTTACACGAAGGAATAAACTTATTATTTGAACTTGAACGACTTCATGACTTATTAGCCAGCCACTAGATGACTCTGAACTGTAATGTAGGCAATCAGTCTTTCTAATATCATATATCAACTTTCCTCTCTAGAATCCGTCAGTCTGAAATGAAAAGAAAACAAACGGTTCTTTCCAACTTGTTGACATATTTTTCAGATGATCACGCACAAAAATAGCGAAACAAGATTTATTTGAAGCAAATATACTAAATGGCAAATGAATTGATGAGATAGATATATCGAACACGGCATTATTGATCTAAGGAAAGTAACTTAAATATTTGTTAGGATTTCTCCGATAAGAAATTATATAAATTAGAACTACAGCAAAGTTAATTCCTGTAATTAATTACTGGGACAAAATACATTTTATCGCAATCTGATATCAACATAAAATGCGAGGATATCTGAAAAGAAAATAGAATCTGACTTGTGATTATCAGAACGGTATCACATTTTAAACATCCTACTCGTTATTCGCCTTGAAATCTTTCTGTTCTACAACACAGTCGTTTCAATCATTAAGCTTAGCATTGGTTGAGAGATTATTAAAATAGTCTTTGAGTAAAATTGTACTTTATTTAAGGTGTTAAATCTGTTCAGTTTTTTTCCCCTTAAATATTTATATAATTTTATATTATATACCATTTTACACATATTTCGACCAGTGTATTTTCTGAAACTTCATATTGTTGTATTTGATTGATATATTATTTATCGATCCCGAAAAATAATGAAAACTGAAATCGGATTCCGTGGGACTTGAACTCAGGGCGCGCCAGAGTTATAACATCTTCTATACCCACTCTCCGACAACACTGCCAATTCACCGCTTACTTTAATATTTATTCTAAAGGCGGCGAGCTAGCAGAAACGTTAGCACGCCGGGCGAAATGCTTAGCGATATTTCGTCTGCCGTTACGTTCTGAGTTCAAATTCCGCCGAGGTCGACTTTGCCTTTCATCCTTTCGGGGGTCGATTAAATAAGTACCAGTTAGGCACTGGGGTCGATAAAATCGACTTAATCCGTTTGTCTGTCCTTGTTTGTCCCCTCTGTGTGTAGCCTCTTGTTTGCAGTAAAGAAATAAAATACATTAGCACGCCTTGGAGGGGTAAAAATATTAATATTCTACCAAGTCAGAGTATTGGATAGAACTAGTAGACGCGTGATCTGACGGAGTCTTTCGTCTACACTAATACGTTGTCTCATGCAGACAATTTTATGAAATTTCTTACTGTGTCTGGGTTTTGTCAGACCGCCTTTCTTCTGTCTTGACTCACATCTGACTTTAACCAATTCTCATTGTCTGATTCTCTCTCTCTCTCTCTCTCTTTCTTTCTTTCTCTCTCTCTCTCTCTCTCTCTCCCTTTATCTCTCTTCTCACTCTCCCCCCTCTCTCTCTCCGTGTTTACCTTCCTTCTTAGCTATTTCTATCTCTATGTTTCTGTACGATTGCGCTAGCTCAGACAGACATATACACACACATAAAGGGAGCTACACCCTCACACATACATTATTTCAACATTGCATGTAAGTTTGTGTACCGCGTATGTATGCGCGCGTGTGGCCTTTTCTAAAATGGT
>NC_068987.1:83867368-83869132 GCF_001194135.2 Octopus bimaculoides
ATATATATATATATATATATATATATATACACACACACACACACACACACAGATACATATATTCGATGTGTGCATGTGTATATGTTTGTATGTGTGAGTGTTTTGCGAGTGTGTTGTGTTTGTCTCCTACCAACGCCGCTTGACTACTGTTGCCGGTATTATAAGGTCCCTGTAATTTAACCGTTCTGCAAAAGAGATCGATAGAATATGTACCGGATTAAAAAAAACCCACTTCTGATCTCGATTTGCTCGGCTAAACCCTTCAAGGTGGTGCTCTAACATAGCTGTAGTGCAGTGACTTAAAAAACAAAGGAACAAAAATAAAAGAGACAAGTAAAATAAGATAACAATGTATGATAAGCTAAAAACAGTAAAAAGAAGGGTTTTATCGATGAGGCAAGAGAGAATATCAGACAGAAGATTGTAGAGTGTATTTTGAAGGAATATAGCTGCTATCTTTTGATATTCAAGTGACCACTTACAGAAGCCTCCTATCGTTGATTAGAGAAAAACGTTTTGCATTAATTTCTATACAGAGAATATATTTCTGTACCTCCTGGTGAAAAGAAAAATTCCGAACGTATTTTCTCTTAGCAAGTGAGCTTATCGACCGTTCACGAACTTTCTATCACTTCTATCGTAATTATGACATATCTGAATTTCTGATGGGACACAAGTCCACCGCAGTAATCTTTTGAATTTTTCTGGTTGATGCTTTCCTTTACGTTTCTTCCCACAACTTCCCACGCTTCTACAACCCCTATCCCACCGATTTCCACCAGGCGATCTACGTACATCCTGCACGTGTTTTGCATTTTGGGTTCTTACCACTGTCATGCATTTTCAAACTTCTGATTATTCATCTCAAGAGATAACCTACCTATTTCCACGTACGTCTTGCTTTTCGCTGTCCAATGGCCTCGTCATGACCTGTAAGCAAATAATTCTACTGTTCAATTTTTGAACAATTAATAGTTAATACGTTCAGAACAATCGGTTTCTGAAGGTTTCGACCATTTCTGAGGATATTTGTCTACGTATGCCAAAATTTGGCACAACAGATATGGCGTTGCTATTAAAAATTCTGTCCTTACATTGTGTAATCTATTTCTTTGATTTTATAACTAGAGTATACTACACCATTTAAAAAAAAGAATTTTTTTGAGTCGTCGGACTTATAGGCCGGTTACCCGTTTTCAACGATGTGTAAGTGACAGAGATCGCAACATGTACTCAGAATGGAACTTTGGTCCATTGCAGTGATCAAGGCCAGAAGTTTTAAAAGAAGCGGAGACAAGACAGTCGCATCAAGCCCAGTACTTTATTTTATAGATTCTCGGAGGGATAAAATGTAAAATTGACCACTGCGAGATTTGAACTCAGAACGTAAACTACCAAGAGAGATGCTGGTAAGTTCTGCTAGAACTTTTCTACTCTAGGCACAAGGCCCGAAATTTTGGGGGAAGGGGCCAGTCGATTAGATCGACTCCAGTATGTAACTGGTACTTAATTTATTGATTCCCAACAAGATGAAAGGCAAAGTCGACCTCGACGGATTTTGAACTCAGAACGTAAAGTCGGACGAAATACTGCTAAGAATTTCACCCGGCGAGCTAACGTTTCCGCTAGCTCACCGTCTTAACGATTCTGCCTGAACGGCGCATTAGAGTATATAAACAAGCACAGACACAAATACGCACACACACACACACACACACACACACACACACACACACACACACACACACACACACACACACACAC
>NC_068987.1:83870897-83880547 GCF_001194135.2 Octopus bimaculoides
TGTGTGTGTGTGTGTGTGTGTGTGTGTGTGTGTGTGTGTACATATGTGTGATCCATACACAGTCAGACATACAGATATTCGCGTACAAATAAAGGACAGTGATAGAAAGAAAGGAGTAAAGAAATATAATGGCGTGGAGTGTGGTGGTTGTGGCTGTGGTGGTGGTGGTTGTTGTGGTTGCGGTGGGTGTATTAGTTGTGGCGGTGGTTGTAGTGGTTGTGGTGGGTATGTGGTTGCCGTGGTTGTGATGGTTCTTGTTGTTGTGTTGGTTGTAGTGGTTGTCGTGGGTGTGGTAGTTGCGGTGGTTGTAGTGATTGTGGTGGTAGTTGTGGTGGTAGTTGTGGTGGTGAAAGTATGTGTCTCCCAATTTGAATAACAGCATAGCTTTCAAATAATCTGTAAGTCACTTCTTAGCGAAGAGCTGGGAATGTCGGCATGCTGCCAATATTCCCATCACCGTTCTCTTCTTTTCCGCTTGTCGGTTGGATTTTCCTGGCTAAACCGCTTCATTTCTTTATTCATTGATTGCTGTAACTCATTCCCGAATCCGGACAACTAATAAACACATTCAAAACAGACACACCATCAGACCTGTCCTTCTATTTCATACTCACACGCACAATCTCACTTCCGTATCCGCCAGACCTTGGTCTTGATCTCCCTTTCCTGGTCCCATTGCCAAAAAAAAAACAAAAAAAAAACGATCCACTCAGACATCATTCTCTTCCTATTCTACCTTACCTAATTCATTCCAACCGACACACATCGTTCGTAAACAACAACAACAAGAACGACGACGACTGTGAAAGCAACATTAACAACAAACACATGTACGGATATATCTATGTAGGATTCTAAGTATGCATGTGACGGTGCACCCTATCATACAGGATCTTCTCTTTCTCACTGTGTATTGGAAGACGCGCGCGAGCCTTGTGTGCGCGCCTGTGTGTGCGCGTGTGTGTATATATTTATACACACACACACACACACACACACACACGCACAGAAGCACACATATGCATACACATACATATATGTATATATAAATATATATATACATATATAAGTTATGTATATATATATATATTTATATATATATACATATTTAAGATATGTATATATATATATAAATATATATATATATTTTATATATATACATAAGATATACATATATATACATACATATATTCTTTTAGTCTTTTATTCTTGTATTTGGTTCAGTCATTTGATTGCGGCCATGGTGAAGCACTACCTTTAGTCGAACAAATCGACCCCAGGGCTTATTCTTTGTAAGCCTAGTACTTATTCTATTGGGCCCTTTTGCCGAACTGCTAAGTTACGGGGACGTAAACACATCAACATCGGTTGTTAAGTGATGGTGGGGGGAAAACACAGGCACACAAACACTCACACTCACTCACACACATACATACATATATACATATATACGACGGACTTCTTTCAGTTTCCGTCTACCAAATCCTCTCACAAGCCTTTGGTCAGCCTGAGGTTATGGTAGAAGACACTTGCCCAAGGTGCCACGCAGTGGGACTGAAACCGGAACCATGTGGTTGGTAAGCAAGCTACTTACCACACGACCACTCCTGTGCCTACGAATATATATATATATATGAAAACGCCATACGCCCCCTATACAGCAACAAGTTCTGGAATAGGTCGGAGAGGGACACCAACAAAAGAAATAAAAATAATACTTGGTATGATAACAAGAAGTTTCATAGTAAAATGCTTGTTGACGCTACACCTATGAACGAATTAAGGAAGGCATTTAAGAAAATCCTGCGCACAACTGGCTTTAAGATCAAATTTGTAGAAGAGACAGGTAGGACTATCAAATCTGTATTAAGTAAATCATACCAATTTGATAAAATCACGTGTCGGAATATGTGTAATATGTTCTACAAACCCACATATGAACTGCAACCCCTTTTATCAGCACAAGTAAAATGACGATGATGAGTAACTTTCTTCTCAACCTGCCCCTTCATTTTTAAGTAGTACTTGGAAAGGTTAAAGTGTCTGACCGAAGCGGAAACACTCTGTTGTCAATTACCAACGCGCCGTGTCCCTACACAATCTTTTTCTCTATAACCACTGTCTTACCTTCTTTATTGCCGCTAAGTCTAAGTGAGATTGAAAAGCAATCTTCACAGTGTATACAGTTGATAGTCGGGCTTGTCCTACACAGGGTACCAGTTTTCCCAACAAAACTCCACAATATCCCCAATATTGAACGCGTGGCGATTTAAATGGTTTTGTCGTTCTGTTTGTCTCTGACAGGCAAGAAGATGACGAAGCCAAGACTGAAGAACAACCTGACCAACGAATTGTATCGCTGTTTGGACGGAAGAAACGAACAAACAGTTTAACTGCACCGCCGAAACTATGATCAAATGTTACAAAACAACGAGAGATAGGTTTGCTTTATCGATCTCCTCTGAGTATAAAAACATACTTGTCTTACATAATTCATGTCTTTGATATGTATAAAACATATTGTTTATATAACATGGAACAACGTTTGAGTATAAGGTAGTATTAGAAATGAGATTTTCAGAGGTACTACTGTGTGAGTAAGAAGCTCGATTGGAATCATGCAGTCGGATTCAGTCCCACTGCGTGGCATTTAGGGTGATTGTCTTCTACCATACTTTCGGGTTGGCCAATGCCTTGTGGAAAGCAGAAACTGTGTGGAAGCTTGTCGTATATATGTATATGTGTGCGTTTGTCTGTTTTCCCCACTGCTTGGCCAACGGTTTTAGTTTGTTTGTGTCCCATAACTTAGTGGTCTGGCGATAAAGAAGCGATATAATGAGTGCCAGACTAAAATGACAAATAAGGGTTGGTTGCTTATTCGATTTGTTCAACGAAATAAAATCATATTCGTGCCTCAGCATTCTGCAGTCCAATGATTGAAATAAGAAAAAAGATAAAAGATAAAAGGAAAAAGGTAAGACCACAAACTAAAAAAAGCAAAACAAAAAAGAAACTCTATACAACGACGCATGAACCATGTCATTTAATACAAACACTAACAAAATAATATCCACCGGTCAAACGTTTATGTAGGATGTTCTATCTTTAGTTCTATGTGCTCACGGTCCGAAACTCATGTAATACGGACATCAGAAACATGGCGATGTCTTGAGACATTAACTGTCAATATAAATTCTTGCCTTTTTATACTATTTGTGTTTCATGAAAGTACAATAAAAACTACCAAGGAATGATAAACCAATATACAAGGTATTGCTACCTTATAGGCTTACTAACCAAAACTCATGAGCACCATAAGAAAGAAGTACGTGATTTAGAGAAGGAAATGTTAGGTCATAAAATGAACGCAAATACATTAGCAAATGTATGGAGATTTAAAATAAATAGCAACAAAGGTTTAGAGAAACAAATAGAAAAATACTACAAAAAATACACATTGTAAATAATGCAAACAACCGATTACATGCTAAAAAGATACGCTTCTTCAAGGCAGTGAACGCAACTCCATAGAATCAGCTACAGTCAAAATAAGAACTATTCACAACAAAAAGAAAAGAACGAGATCGAGAGCGACAACAGATATAAGAAATGTGTCCTCAAGACAATGAGAATATCATGAGTGAGCCTTGCATACATATAAAGAACGAGAGAACACGAGACAACAAAACAACGAGGATGATTCCGAAATATCTCTCCATAGAGACAACGAAGCAAATATTCAGTGACAACAAAATACACTCTCGATATTATAGTTAATAATAAACTGAATAAATCATACACACATATCGCAAGAGATTAATCGCAACCAAAATGAGAAAAATCTATCAGAAACAATAAATAAAAGAAGAGAAGAAAGGACCATCGGAAAATCAATATATATGGATCAATAGAAACACCTCTCCAAGCTACGAATAAATAAATATCTCCAAACAAATAATAGCTAAATACAAAACAAAGACCCTTCACCCTAAGAAATTCTTTCTTCAGAAGCAAACCCAAACATTAATAGGATAAATGACCCCATTTACTCTGTAGCCATGGAAAAAATCTAGGCAAATCGGTTCGATTCTAATAGAAGAAGGAACAAAAAAAAGGAAAAGGGAATAAAAAGATGGTGAGAAAACATATACAATATTGATAAAAAATAACCTTATTCGGTGAAACAGAAAAGAAGCGAAAAGGAAAAACGAAGGAAACATTAAGAACACAAAACATAAAAGAAATCCTGAGGAGAAAAAAAAAAAAACAGAGAAACAAAAAAGGAAAGACTAAAAGAATCATCTGAGCAGAGTTCTGTCGGATAAGAAACCATGAAAAGCATAAGCGTTGCTTTCATGGCAATAAGTTGCTTGAAATAAATGCTGAAAAATTCTACCGAGACGCATATAAAAAAAGCACAATGTTGGCAGACTCACCAGTATTAGCAGAAATCCAAATATATTGGGAGAAACAATGTAACAAAGGAACACAATGGATTGCAAAATAAACGGTAAGGGAATTATATAGTACTAGCAGAGCATATTATAACTAGCGATGAATTCACAATGCTATAAATTACAATAAAGTTTGCTAACAATTGAAATGTTACCAGAATTAATAAAATCCCCCATTTCTGGTTTAAATACTTCGCCAGGAAGACATGATGCTATGTCGAAGGTATTCATTGAATTAGTACACAGACCAGAAGTAACATGTAACTGGTTAATGCAGAAGGAAAATAATATTAATGAGATGAAAAAATAAAGATGAAAAAATCATTAAAATGAACATGGGATTAGAAACTATATAAACCAATAAACCTGATTACGAAAACTGTATAATCTTGGTCTCTATACGCAATAAAAGGCTAACTATTCATCTAGAAAATAATCGCTTACCACCAGAACATATATTGCAAACATGTGTATGTATGTATGTATGTATGTATGTATGTATCCATCTATCTATCTGTATATATATATATATATATTTGCGCATGTGTGCATGTGCGTGTGTGTATGTGTGTGTGTGTATGTATATACATCTGTATAGATATATATGTATATATGTATTTGTGTGCGTTTTTCTGTATGTATACTTGTATGTAAGTACGTATGTATGTTTAACTCTGTCGCTATACAATGTTTCTCACAGCGTGCTTTAGCCCAGACAATAACACTACCGACACTTTTATCCCCACCCTTGTCTATCTCACGTATGCAGAATCTCTGAACAGCACTGAGTAAACTTACAAAAACCTCTAAATAAATTTACTCTGGTTGATGTATTGAGTACTATGTAACAAATAGATGAGTGTAACAAAATAAGAAGTGTAGCTTGTATCAAATACGAAGTAAGACAAGAGAGATTAGTCAGTTGAAAAGACACAACTCTATTGAAATCAGCATTAATTTACGGAAATTTCAATCGTTTGATTTTAATTAGAGTTACTTCAATTAATGGTTATTTTTTTTTGAATTTATGCATCCGTAAACCGATTATGCTCACTAATTGTATAGATTGATTTTAGTTAATAGTAAATATTCAAGTCAGTAAATTACATGTACGAGACACTAATAAATGTTTATCAAGACATGTCTTACAACTTGTTTTCGTCCAACCACATCGTAGATAACGTCATAATAATAAATGACAGAATGAAGATATACGCGTCTAAACACCGAGGCTAATGAAACGGACAAGAAGTCACGTCACACAGTATATCATACAAGCCTCAGAATTATATTCATACAATCCTTAACTTAGGCAATCCATATTGTGATATATATTAGCATTTGTGCATAACATATGCCCCCTAATTTGTCTATTCGCAGAAAGATACACACACGTAGAGAACATGTAGAGAACATTTTAGTGTACGCATATATCTGAGTGCGCATGCACGTTTGTGTGTGCAATTGGGTGTGTGTTTGTATGTATACATGTATGTGTGTGTATAAGCTTTAGCGATGAGATTACTCTCTGTTATTCAGAGGATTGCGAATCTCACTGTTCGTGTGAAGAACGACACGGGTACAACTCAGGGTACTTAGAAATAATTTTATCACTTTGATAAATATCTACATATTTTGATTAGTTCATTCAGAGTCCAGTTAAGAATATTGTAGCTGTAACTTATAACTGGGATGACTAGCGTCTTGATACCTATTACCTTGTTTTCGCGTTGAGCTCTGTTTTCAGAATTAATCTAACTCGTCTATAATATTCCTTATATTCTCTTTCATTTGTGTGAGCTGTATCGTATCTAGTTCATTGATTCTTAAGTATTTGTTTATCTGACTTTAGTCTAATTCACTTATTTAATTTGCTTTATCTAGTGTGATGTTGTTAATCTTAACTAATTTTCCTCTTGTCAAGTTTGCGTTGACACATTTTCGTAAGCCAAATTTCATGCTTTTTCCGTTGGTAAATCCATGCAGTGTCTGTAATAATTTTCCAGCTGTTTATCATTTCTAGCATGCAATTTTAGATCATCCATACACAGGAGACAGCTGATTGTTTTGCCGCAAGGGCTGTATCTGCATCCAGTTCTGTTTAACATGTCAGTTCAACGTGTCAGTGTAAAGCTGAAGGGGTGTGTCTTACTAGAATATTCCTTTTTTAATGGGGATGGCTTTGGTTTCTATGAGTCCCTCTTTCTCTGTTACTGTAGCACTGTTTTCCATTTATTCATGGATTGTTTTATATATTTTATGATTATTGGTGCTACCTTGTTCATGGGTAGTGTTTCTCGGATCCATGTGTGGGGAATACTATCAAAAGCCATTCGATAATCGATCCAGGCCATACTTAGACCCTTCTTTTTTCTGAAGCAGTCTTCAGTTATGGCTTTATTGATCAACAGATGATCTGTACAGCCGTACGAGCCCTTGCAGCATCCCTTCTGCTCTTCTGGAAACAGGTTGTTTACTTCCAGATGTTTGTACATTCTCTGCGATATTATTGCACGATTGTATTTAACGATGGGTTTGCTCGATCGGGCTGGTGTAAGTCATTTGACTGCGGCCATGCTGAAGCACCACCTAAACCGAACAAAAAAAATCTAGTAGCTCAAAAGACAGCGTTAATATTGCTAGGATTTAAACGCCGAACATTTCTCAATGGCGCAAAAGCTTTTATACACTACGCCATTGTTTCTGTCAATACGACGCCCCGAATTGTAACGACGATAATAAATTCTGACATAGGCTTCAGAATTCTAATCTAGGGGAATTGGCGTGGCTGATTATATCGTCATGAGGAAAGTTAAAGTTCACACCGTAGGGATTTGAATTCAGAACATAAATGAATACAACTGCATACCGAAAGACTCTTTGTGCAATGCTCTCGTAAATCTACTTGTATTATTATTATTATTGTTGTTGTTGTTGTTGTTGTTGCTGTTACTATTATTATTATTATCATTGCCTTTGCACAGCTTCTAACGCTGGGGATGTACCACAGTGTCATCTGTTCACTACCAGTGAACTAAGGTAACACCTCTTATTTCTCGAGCACCTTCCGGAGTAATCGAGCAGTTCCAAGCAGTGCTGTTTTCTGCAAGTGCTCCACCCTTGTTGCAGGCTCTATTTATTTCCCGTACTTATCGAGATTTTTGCTCACTGTTTCCAGAGCTCCGACAATTATTGATACTACTGCTACCTTTTTCATCGACCACAACTGCTTAACTTCCCAAGCTAACCTGTCATATCTCTCAACTTTTCTTTCTTCTTTATCGCATACCTTGTTGTCAGTTGGGCATGCTATATCTATGATCCAGCATAGTTTGTTTTCTTTCTCAATTAAGACTATGTCCGGCTTCCTATTCCTTATCTCATGGTTGCACTGAATCATAAATTCCCATATGATCTTTGCATTTCTATTTTCGACGATACTTTCAGGTTTGTGGTCGTACCAATTTTTTGCTCTGTCAAGTCCATACTTGTTGCAAAGTGCCCAATGGACAAGCCTTGCTATATTGTCGTGGTGTCTCTTATATTCCTTCTGGGCTAGTGACGTACACTGGGTGGTAATATGCTATACGGTTTCACCGTTTTGTCCACAGATTCTGCACTTATCACTTTCTACTGTGTTTATTATTATTATTATTATTATTATTATTATTATTATTATTATTATTATTATTATTATTGCTTTGACTCAAGTTTAGTTTTATTTTTGGGGGACTTATATGGGTAGCAGGTGACTACCTGTAACGTTAGGTGTCTCCCAGCTTTCAATAGGTTTTCAAGGGTTTAGAAACAACCTGATAATCATTCCTGTCCCTTAAAGGCAAACTTTCTGTAGAAGCTCCCCAGAACTATCTGTTCCAATCTCCTTCAACCATTTGTCTATATCCTTGCTTACATTTCACAATGCAACAATTATTATATGCACAACATTTACAGTGTTCATATTCCGAATTCTTGCAATTTTAAAGGATTGTATTTTTGTATTTTTATGTCATCTTTCTTTACTATCTTGGATTCAAACAGACATGATATATAAGTTAGAAAGCAACCCCTCTTTTTTTTTGCCTATTATTGTTAAGTCTGGTCTATTGTTTTCTAGCTTTTCATCCGTTTGAACAGGAAAGTCTCACAAAGTCTTGCAATTCTCCGACTCAAGCACTCTTTCAACCCCATCAGCTTCAAATTCGCATTTTTAGCAAAGTTTGCAGGGTAAACATTTTACAACAATGTCTGCCACTGTCTCGTTCGAATTATTATTATTATTGTTCAGTAGTTTTATTTTTATAACGTGCTTTCACTTCACTACCGAGCGCAGCTCTGTGCGCCTTGGGTATGTGCTGTGGTTTGCTGTGGTGCTCTTATGGTTACTGTATTGAAAGTGTTTTGCGTAAAAAATTTACAACAATGTCTGCCACTGTCTCGTTCGAATTATTATTATTATTATTATTATTATTATTATTATTATTATTATTATTATTATTATCGTTACTATTATTTTAAGAACTCAGTCATATGAGGGTGAATATACGTTTAATCAGACGGAAGCATGGCTTCTCATTTGGTTGCTGAAGCAAACAAGGAAAGCTTAAATTTTGATTGGATAAAGAGATTATCGTTTGATTGCCAAAAGAAACTTATCTATCCAATAGGAGCGTATTTGATAAAGTTAAACAAATAACGAAGGATTGTTACAACTGGAATTATAAGAAGGAAACTCAGAGCCAATATGTCTATCCTGTTGAGCTATTTCTGTCTTCTCCTCCTATACCGAATTGAATGACTGAGATGCATCCATCGTTGGTCTCGTGGACGCTATCGTGATGAACGTTGTGAGAATAAAGACAAATATAACGAAAAGAAATGTAGCCACGTCACAAATACACTCAACATCAGATGAACTGGAGTTAAAGCATACACACACAATCACACGTAGAAAAGACATTCACACACGCATACACACGCACACGTACATACATAGACATACATACATATATGTATGTGTATGTTTGTGTATGTATATATATATATACACATATACATACATACATATATGCATGCATATAAAATATACATATATAGATATATATGTGTATATATATATATATGTATGTATATACATATATGTGCATGCATATATACACATAAATATATATATATATATATATATATATATATATA
>NC_068987.1:83881746-83884571 GCF_001194135.2 Octopus bimaculoides
ACACACACACACACACACACACACACACACACACACACACACACACACACACACACAAAGTATAAATACGTATATGCAGATATACAGTTACACATCACGTGTATATCGTACAGCTCTGAAACAGTACAGAGTAATACACAAAATATGAGTACATATTATTCTAAACATACCAACCTCTGTTTCGAGAAACAACATAAGCATTTTACCAAACACTGATTATCAAACCTGCGGAGGAGCCTCATCGCAGTCGGTTGCGCTGGAAAGCGTTATGAAATCTTACCTCAATGTTTCTACGAATACTGTTTCATCAGATGGTGTAGGAAGAGACAGCTGTCCATGATGTCTTACAATAAATGCATAAGGTTGTGTTGGGGTTGATGTGGCCAAACATACAAAGGCATGAAATGACCTCTTTCATGAAGGTATGACAATAATTCCAGTGTGCTCTACTTGGAAAAAAAATGTGGAGCGCCCTGGACAGAAAGGAAAGGCCCTGATGACCAAAGATACATTACGTTTAACGAATGGCTTGCTCGATCGGGCTAGTGTTCTTTTATCCTTTTACTTGTTTCGGTCATTTGGCTGCGACCATGCTGGAGCACCGCCTAATCCGAACAAAAGAGTCTTGCAGCTCAAAGGACAGCGTTAATATTGCTAGGATTTAAACGCTGAACATTTCTCAATGGCGCAAACGCTTTTATACACTACGCCATTGTTTCTGTCAATACGACGCCCCGAATTGTAACGACAATAATAAATTCTGACATAGGCTTCAGAATTCTAATCTAGGGGAATTGGCGTGGCTAATTATATCGTCATAAGGAAGGTTAAAGTTCACACCGTAGGGATTTGAATTCAGAACATAAACGAATACAACTACATGCCGAAAGACTCTTTGTACAATGCTCTCGTAAATCTACTTTTCAACATCTATCTTATTGGATCCTAATTTAGGTACACGACCAATAATTTTGAGGGGAGATACCATCGGCTCCACTGCTTCACTGACACTTTAACGACCTCAGAAGGATGAAGAACAATGTTAAGCTTGGTGAGATTTGAACTGTGAATGTAAACGGATATCACTAATTAGCGCAAGGTGCATAATCCATCGCTATATTAATTATGTTCGTTAATTGCCTTTAGAACTGCTAATTAACCCCCTTCACAACCCAGAACCAAACGGGACCTAACTAAAAAGATATTGTGCCGTTAGTACACTCTCCACTATCCTCGTATAATGAGTGAATTAATAGCTATCGTTTCTAGCTCTGATATGATGCTATACACATCAGAAGTTTCGTAGAGTGGAATTAGATTACCCTATAAGTTAGAAAGCAACCCCTCTTTTTTTTTGCCTATTATTGTTAAGTCTGGTCTATTGTTTTCTAGCTTTTCATCCGTTTGAACAGGAAAGTCTCACAAAGTCTTGCAATTCTCCGACTCAAGCACTCTTTCAACCCCATCAGCTTCAAATTCGCATTTTTAGCAAAGTTTGCAGGGTAAACATTTTACAACAATGTCTGCCACTGTCTCGTTCGAATTATTATTATTATTGTTCAGTAGTTTTATTTTTATAACGTGCTTTCACTTCACTACCGAGCGCAGCTCTGTGCGCCTTGGGTATGTCTTTCATAAGAACAACATAATGCATTCACGATCTTGCGATCGTGAGTTCGATCTTTGGAGCAGGAGGCACATTGTGATCTTGAGCTAGAGTCTCATTTTACATTGATCCATTCCATTTCATTCCATTCCATTCCATTTCATTCCATTCCATTCCATTCCATTCCATTCCATTCCATTCTACTAGAAATAAATAATTCTACGACAGTTTGGCGTCCCATTCAGTGGGAATGGTGTGATATCGATCACTTACACACTATAAAAACAGGATAAAGACCCTATGAACTCTCGGCGGAATTTGAACTCAGAACGTAAAGACGGACGAAACGCCGCTAAGCGTTTGCACCCGACCAGGTAACGGTTCTGCCAGCTCCCTGTCTAACCAATCATCTAAAATAAATTCTTTAACCATTTCTTTTCAAAAGCATAATCGTTTGTGACTGAACACTGGCAAAGCATTCTATTCGAAAATTCTATCTTTTCCGACACCATTTATAATTTAATGGGACGTAAACAATTTTGATTATCTCTTTCATAAGAACAACATAGGCGCAGACTTGGCTCTCTGGTTAAGAATGTTACTTCACACCTATGATTAAGTGGTTTCGGGTTCCGTTCCACTGCGTGGCGTCTTGGGTGTGTTCTTCTGTAGCTGTGGGCCGACCAATGTCTTGTGAGTGAATTTGGCTTATGGAAACTGTCTGGTCGCCGATCATATATACGTACATACATACATACATATATATAAATATATAAGGCACATGGCTCAGTTGTTAGAGCGTCAATCTCACAATCATGAGGTAGTGAGTTCGATTCCCGGACCGGGCTGTGTATTGTGTTCTTGAGCAAGACACTTTATTCCACGTTACTCCATTTCAATCAGCTGTAGAAATGAGTTGTGATGCCACTGGTGCCAATTTACATCGTCCTTTGCCTGGACATGTGCCTCGGAGGGGATCTTTTTTGGTGAAATCCCATGGTCATTCATAACCAAAATTGGTCTTTACCCTTTTACACACACACACACATTTATATATACACACCCACATTTATATATACACACCCACACACACACACTTATATATACACACCCGCACACCCACGCACACACACACACACGCACACACACACACGCACACACACACACACACACACACATATATATATCTATATGTGTGTGTATTTTTGTATTGTCTTCA
>NC_068987.1:83886658-83887578 GCF_001194135.2 Octopus bimaculoides
GCATGTGTGTGTGGGTGTTTGTGTGTGAATGTGTGTGTGCATGTGTGTGTGGGTGTGTGAATGTGTGTGTGGGTGTTTGTGTCTGAATGTGTGTGTTTGGGCATGTGTGTGTGTGGGCATGTGTGTGTGTGTGTGTGTTTGTATGTGAATGTGTGTGTATGTGTGCATGTGTGCGTGTGCGCATGTATATGTGTATTTGTGTGTATGTGTATGTGTATGAGTGTGTGCCCGCATGTGTGTGGGTGTTTATGTCTGAATGTGTGTGTGCATGTGGGTGTGTGGTTGTGTGTGTGTGCATGTGTGTGCGCACGCATCTGTGTGTGTGTGCTTGTGTGTGTGGCTGTTTGTGTTTGCATGTGTGTGTGCGCGCATGTGTGTGTGCGCGCATGTGTGTGTGTGTATGTTTTAGCATTTATGTCTGTGTGTATGTATTCATCTGTGCTTGTTTGTAAGAGCGTTTGCACGGTCGTGTTTGTGACGCCGTGTGACTCTATTGCATTTAAACGTGTCTCTTTCTTGTGTGCATATTGTATGAGTTGACGGCTGTTTTAAGATGCATATCCATCCGAACAACCATACATGCATACAGACATTCATCCATTGATCAATCCCCCCATCCATCTCTCTCTCTACACACACATACACACACACACACACACGCACACACACACACACACAGACACACACACACACACATATAAAGTTGAAATTTGATTTGGAGAATAAATCGGAACACACGATAAGCGCTACAGCTGAGAAACTGGCTACCTGATCACACGGTAATTAAATTACGACATAAATAACTGAATTTTGCAACTGAAAATTCCAGATGCATGAACAGTAATATTTTCACTGAATAATATTAAAAAAAGAAAATGTTGGAGGCAAAAAAATGGACAAAATTTAAGGATTTAATATTT
>NC_068987.1:83888397-83890322 GCF_001194135.2 Octopus bimaculoides
TGTGTGTGTGTGTGTGTGTGTGTGTGTGTGTATGTACATGCATACATATATGCATACAGACATATGCGAACTTAGAATTAAAATCTTCCACAGTAAAGAATTCGCGTAGCTGCAGTATTTTGACCAAGACAGGAGCGCTACCTTCAATAGTGTTCTTGGAAGAATTGAAGATTTATATATAGTATTATAATATATATATGTATGTGTGTGTGCATGTATGTGTGTATGTCTGTATGTGAGTGTGTGTGCGTGTATGTGTTTGAAAATATGGCTGTCGTATGGTAAGTAAAGTCCTGACAATTTGGACCTTACACAGGTTTAATGGTGTAACGTGATTCACTAAGATTCATAGATTTATCCACAACTTTACTACCTCTGGCGTATTGATGAAGAAAATACGTAAGCTTTAAATCAGTAGCAAGATGTAATATAGGTCTCTGATGAGATGAGCTTGAACTCACCGACGGTTTCTGATGGTTTTCCAGCAATTCTTTTAAAGACATTCGAAGATGCCCTGGAAAAACTACTTCGGGTAATTTTCCAGAGATTCACTGCACAGGACGAAATTCCTAAAATGGTGTATAATCTGCTTTTTTTTATTTACAAAAGCGGAAGCTGAGTTGATAGTAAAAATTACAGGCCCATTTCTAGTCTCACACATCAGCTTAGTCATGAAAAGCATTCGTAGAAGAAAACGACTCACTGGCCTGCAACACGGCTTCCGTCCATAAAGCTTTACACAATTACTCTAACATTACGACGAGGTACTGTAACAACAACCCATGCAGGAGTGAGATATGAACAGTATATGGACGTGATATATCTCTAGTTTACTAAGAGCATCGTTAAAGTTGATCACAAAATGATATGACATGTACTGCATGATTCCGGCGTAGCTGGAAAACTAGAGAAGTGGCTGCATGACCTTTTAAAAGATGGGAGTGAGGATTTTGCAGTCAAAGGTGTTCTGTCTGAAGAGACGTCAGATCCTAACGGAATCTCACAGTAAATGTCAGTGAATTTCACAGTTCTGGGACCACTCTTGAGTCTCTCAGACATGCTCGCTCCCTGTCAATCGCTCTTACTAGCTACGCATATCATACAAGAGAATCACACGCTGTCAAGTACCCAGATGCGAACACAAAACCGCTGATAACTCTGACCGTGATATACAAGTGGTCTTAGGCGGCGAGCTTGCAGAACCGTCAGGACACCGGGCAAAATACTTAGCGACATTTCATCCGTCTCCACGTTCTGAGTTCAGATTCCGCCGACGTCGACTTTGCATTTCATCTCGGGCAGGGTCTATAAATTATGCACCAGTCATTTACTGGGAGGGATGTAATCAACTGACTACCTCCCTCGAAATTGCTGGCATTGTGCCAAAATTTGAGACCAATTTATAATTGGGTTCAAGAGAACAAAATGCAGTTCAATGTTGAGAGATTTGAAGTGCTTTGCTAGAAGCCCATAAACCAATTGACATCATAATACACAGGGCTAGTATTTTTGCACTCACGGGGTCCCAATGTGTGTCATCTTGAAATCCACATGAGTAATGACGCATCATTCCGTATGCATATTAATAAGATGGCGACAATGTGTTGGTGTCTGTCTGGCTGTCTGTCTATCTATCTATCTATCTATCTATCTATCTATCTATCTATCTATCTATCTATCTATCTATCTATCTATCATTTGTCTGTCTGCCTGTATGTCTGTTTGTCTGACTATCTATCTGCCTATCTATCTATCTATCTATCTATCTATCTATCTATCTATCTATCTATTTATCTATGAAAGTTTCAATAAAAAATGGGTAAATGTGGCAAGAATGGTAAGAATGAAAGACGACACTATTTTAAGCATAGACTTGTAACAAAAAGAGACAAAAAGAGAGAAGGTACTTACTTTCATGTACCTTT
>NC_068987.1:83892850-83893596 GCF_001194135.2 Octopus bimaculoides
TATATATATATATATATATACATATACATATATATATATATATAAGATAGATCACTGACCACTACACACATTTTTTTCTCTCCTTGCTTCTTTCTGTGTTCCTTTCTGTGGAAGAGCGTAGGCTCGAAACGTTAAAGAATTTCTCAATTCCCGAGCGTTATACTAATACATCTATTTGTTTTCTAACCACCTGTACACGTCAGGGTACACGTCATTGACAAGTCACAAGAAGGCCGAACCGTGACTGATATTCTTGTGACTCACTACGGAGACCGTGTTATCCTTGTTCCCTTAATTCTTGATTCTTTAGATCTATAAAGAGATTTTCTCTCAGAGAAAACCCAAAACAACATGCTTTTGCGTGGTCTGTGTATATGTTTTGTGAGAAAAACGTATTAATATTTATATATGATTAAGATTCAGTTGAATTAGGTACTTAAATTGAGGCAGCAAGCCAGTGCGGTATACTTCGCACAGCTCTAAGAATCTAAATAAGTAACAAGGATGTTCAGGTATCATTACACTACGGCCGTTTCGAGCGGCTCGGAGTTACATGTATATATTCTTTTATTATTTTCAATCATTTGACTGCGGCCATCCTGGAGCACCGCCTTTAGTCGAACAAATCGACCCCAGGACTTATTCCTTGTAAGCCTAGTACTTATTCTATCAGCTTCTTTTGCCGAACCGCTAAGTTACGGGGACGTAAACACACCAACGTCGGTTGTCAAGCAATGATGGGGGGA
>NC_068987.1:83893606-83899235 GCF_001194135.2 Octopus bimaculoides
ACACATACATATACGACGGGCTTCTTTCAGTTTCCGTCTACCAAATCTACTCACAAGGCTTTGGTCAGCCTGAGGCTGTAACACACCGGACAAAATGCTTCGCGCTATTCCGTCTGTCTCTATATTCTGACCTAAAAATGTGCCAAGGTGGACTTTGCCTTTCATCCGTTGGCACTCGATAAAACAAGCACAAGAAGAACACTGAACTCGATCTAATCGACTTGACCCCACCCTTATAATTGCTAGCCTTGTTCAAAATTTCGAAACCATTACATACATGTGAGTGCGTGTATGACTGTGCGTGTGTCTCTTTGTGTATATGTTTATGTGCTTCCGTATATATTATGTATGCGAGTATGTGGTGTATTTGCGCATGTTTGTGTACATATATTTGATAGGTAACAGTAATAATCGTGCTTGGGATGTTGGTATATGCTTATAGACACAAAGAAAATCACACACAAACACATATATTAATGAAAAGAGCAACGTTGCGTGTTATTATGAACATGACGTTTTCAAAATGGTGGTGGTGGAAAATGGCAACCATATTATTACACGTCACATGACGTGAAAGATTTTCAACAATGTTCTTTCAAACAGAGGTTTGAGAAAGAATCAACAGAAAATATTTTCATCGGACATACACACACTGATGCTGTTAGATAAATACAAACATGCACACACACACGCACACACACACGCACACACACACACGCGCGCGCGCACACACACACACACACATACATTCTTATATTCTGACACATACAAAGGTATGTACATAAATACATTCACTAATATTGTTTAATACAAATTCACACACGCACGCACACACACACACACACACACACACACACACGCAAACACACACAAACATACGCACACACAGCACAACACAACACACACACACTCACTTGCTCATACTCTGAAATAGAAACATACGTTCGTATGTTTACATACATAAATGCAGACAACTGCTTGGAATCCACTGTCATACAAATACATATACATACACACATACATGTATACACACACACACACACTTATGCCCACACACATGCACACTAATATTGTGAAATATACATTCAAGTACAATCTAAATCGCTGGCACAGAGAAATATACCCTCGTAATTATACACGCTTTTGCAGTGAAATACGTAAACATCCCTGGACGTATATACACATGTAAACCAACGTTCACATACATTCATACACATCTGCAAATAGTGTAGAATATCTATTCAGCACACACACACACACATGTGCACGTGCAAATATACATACACATAAGTGCGTGGGTAAATATATATATGCACACACACATGCGCACACATAAACGAATAAAACATCCTCATGCGTGCTTACACAAAAAACATATACACAGATATGAATACAGAAGCATACACATATAAATACAGATGGATCCCAACCCACACAAACAACCCCCATACACACACATACATTCATACTTACTCACTCACTCACAGCCACACGTATCAACAATCACCGAATCGTAGATTTTATTGATCCTCCATATTTTCCCCGTTATTTTCCCGTATTTTAGATAAATACTACAGCACAAATACACGCGTTGCTTATCTTTAATATAACATTGTTATATCACCTCATATTTTCCTACCTAGGGACCAATGACAAATGCTTGATAAACAAGCGATAATTGACAATTCTTCAGGCCATCATCATATTGTGACATAAATTGTCAATTATCTTGTGTTGCCATAGAAAATATGCATCTTATCGCTAATAACATGATATACTTTATTTTATGTTTCTTTGTTTTACTGGCTCTTAGTCATTGGACTGCGGTCATACAAGGGTATGGCTGTCTTTAGTGGTTTAGCTGAGATATATTTCATTGCATTTTTGTTCCTGTTTATGTTATTGATCTTGTTATGAAAAGAACTATGCAGCAGATTTTGAAATACAGGCTCTGTGAAAATAGTAATCATAAGCAGATAAACTGAGACGGAAAAAATACTGAATGAAGACCACTGAATCACTCTCACATCTTTCATATTATTCTGATTAAAGCGACGAGCTGGCAGGATCGATATCACGCCGAGCAGAATGCTTTGCGTCATTTCGTCCGTCTTCAAGTTCTCAAATTTGCCTTTCATTGTTTTGGAGTCGATAAAGTAAGTACCAGTCGAACATTAGCATCAATGTAACCGACTTAAGCCTCTTTTGTGCCAAAATTTAAAACCGGTATTAATTTTCTGATTCAGGGCATGCCAAATCTTCAATATTAACATCCAAGTTTTTACTTTTAGCCTGATTTTGTAGTATCAATTTGGATTTCGAATCACAGTATCAGTAAAAACGTCCTACTTTTTCCCATTTCTTCTTCAATCAAAGTCAACTTCAATAGGCTTTGTGATTCTCGCAATCCGCTGCGACCAGGTCATCGACCGAGCAATAAGGCGCCTTGGCATAGCCTTTTTATACCGTCTATTTGGTGTCGCTGGATCGACGCTGACTTATTTGACGTTTAAATGTTTTTTGTCTTAATGCCTGTTTCTTTATTTCCTCCCGCTTTCCCTCTATGTATATAAGTATATTTCCTTTCCCTTTGTGTTTCAGGAGAGGGAATGTGTTGTGATAATCTTGTTCAATTCATATTGTAATATATATGTATAATTATACACTCCACTCCTACTTTATCTGTATCCGCTTGTGCCTCCGTCCTCTGTAAATATATGTAAAATAATTGCTTCTCCTTTACCTATTAAATATAAATTGCTTCTCTGTACTCTGAGTTCAGATTCCGTCTCATAGCATTCTTTCAGAAGTGCAGAAGAATTGAGAGAAGGGTTAACGAATTCTTCTAAACAATACATGGGTTATGCAAGAGAGAGAGAGAGAGAGAGAGAGAGAGAGAGAGAGAGAGAGAGAGAGAGAGAGAGGGAGACCGTAAACTGTAAATATGAATGAAGGCTGTATTGAAAAGGAGTCAATGTCCTGCTTATTTGCATCCCACTGCTTTCGTTGGTGTTTCTTAACTTGCTTGTAGATAAGTTGGTAAATAGTTTTATATGCGTACGCTCAATAAACATTTATGTGGAGTCGCTGTGTACCTAAAGCAATTGGTTCTCTTTGCATAGAGTGTAAAATTAACTCGACTACTTCCATTGGATATTATCGACTAATTGTATGTGTATTCGACATACTAGTGTAAATTTACATACTTAATCCCAAACAGGCTGTCCCAGTTCTTACATTTGTGCGTATGTATGTGTTCAGTGTGTGTGTGTGTTTGTTTGTTTCTCATAGTTGACAAAATGATTAACATATTTTAGGGTCAACAGTTGCTTCTGTACTTCATCTCTGAATGCAGTAGTCGACGTCTAATCAGGCGGTGAAGCAACACTGGTATCAACCCTTTCATCTTGACACCAAAGTATCCCGAGCTAGATCTAATGGTTTGCTTTATCAGCAGCTTCCACAATTTTCTGACAATTTTCTGGTAACAAATTTGGCTTAGTGGTTAGAGCAGCGGACTCGCGGTCGCTGTATCGCAGGTTCGAATCTCAGACCGAGTGATGTGTGTGTTTATGAGCGAGACATTTGAGCTCCACGCGACTCCGGCAGAAAGTAATGACGAACTTCTGCTGACTCTTCCGCCACAATTTCTCTCACTCTTTCCTCCTGCATCTAACAGCTCACCTGCGACGGACCGGCGTCCCGTCCAGGCGGGGAACCTATACACCAACGAAACTGGGAAACCAGCCCTTATGAGCCTGGCATGGCTCGAGAAGGAACAAACAACGTATATCTAAGAAGCTGACCAGCCAAGTTTGTATTACAGTTTCGAGGCTGTAGTAACATTTTGAAAAAAAAAAAAGACCATTAAACACTACTTATCACTGCTGACTAGTTTCCAGAAAGCAGTCGGGACGGGAAGACATCTTTAAAATTCGATATGAAACAAGATTTGTGCTAAACTGGGCAACAGCAGTTGAGAAACTTCTGAAATGCTCTAAACTGTTTATGGGTTAACTTGGAAGAGAACGTTCAAGGACAGTAAGAGACGTTGAGAGATGGAGGAGGGAGAGGGACATCAGAACATCAGAGCTGGTTGAGAAAATTCGTAATTTATCGTCAAATGTCTATAAAAACAATGAGGATATAATTTGGAGTTCGTGTGGCAACTATACTCAGAATTATTCAACTGAATATGAGCAAAATTGTGCAAAGTTTTCTATTTGAGTGCCAAATGACGAACAGAAGAAAAGACGCATTGGTGACAGCAAAGAGATGACCGGGCTCATTACTCCAGTCCAAGAGTATTGGCGTCTCAGTTATAATACAGAAACCAAGAAACAGAGTGACAAAAGGAAGCATCCTGTTTTCTCCGGACTCAAGAATACCAGGTAAAGCAGGTTCCACGGGAAGCTCATGACGATTCCCTTTTTTAGCAGCAAGGATATCATCTACAAAGAGTACTTTGCAAATGATTAGTGGGAGTTCGAGAGGAGATTTCGTCGCAAAAGATCGGAGCTCTTTCACACGGGTTGGTGGTACCTGCACCAGGGCAATGCACCAGTCTACACTTTTTATCCTGATAACTGACTCCTTGATAGAAGTGGGCATCAAAACCTGTCCCTCACTCACCTTAAAATCCAGATTTGCACCCTGTCAGTTTTGGTTGTTCCCCAAGCTAAAGGAGAATAGAAAAGAGGCTGTGACGAGGGTCTTGGACCCCATCACATAGAAGGACTCCACGAAATTGCTGGAGAGCTACAGCAAGTGCATTGATGTCAGAGGATCCTACTTTGAAGGTTATTAGAAAGTTGTGCGTCTTTAAAATTAAAAAAAGTTTACATTATTTACATTTGACGGATATTTGTTCTCATCTTGTTTATTGCAAACACAACATTTCGGCTGATATACCCTCAAGCCTTCATCAGGTGTCTCGGGGAAATTTCGAACCTGGATTCTCATTCCTAAGGTATTCTTCTTCTTCTTCTTCTTCTTCTTCTTCTTCTTCTTCTTCTTCTTCTTATTATTATTATTATTATTATTATTATTATTATTATTATTATTATTATTATTCAGGTTACTGCCTGGAATCGAACTCGGAATCTTGGGGTTTGTAGCCCGCGCTCTTAACTACTGCGCCATATGCCCGTGGGCGTAGTGATTAAAAGCGCAGTGCAAATATCCGTCAAATGTAAATAATGTAAATAATGTACACAACTCCTCATCTCTTAAATATAGAACTGTAATAAAAGTCTGTTCACAAAAAGTGTCAAAACTTCTGGAATGCACCTTGTATTTTCTGTCTGATGACCTAATAGTGTGTTTCCTTCGTTGCATTTCTATTTTGATATTTAATGATCATTATTTTATACAGAGAACACTGATGTAACACAATTGTTTTTCGTGAAGATGTCGCTTCTGGGTGATTCACTGCATGCACCTACTTATGCAATTTGCACATAGTACTTGGCATGAGTAGAGAGAAAGATGCTTTATGTGTCATATTTACCAGAACAGTCAAATGTAGATCAAATGGCTTCGTATGTTTTGTTGACTGACAACAATTGCAATGTGAACAGAAAAAAAAGAGTTGTTGAATTGATATAATTATTGAAACGTCTCTGTGTAT
>NC_068987.1:83899529-83902052 GCF_001194135.2 Octopus bimaculoides
ATATATATATGTATATACATGCATACATGGTAGTGCAAGTACATGATAGCCATAAAAGACAGGGAGTTAGTCAACGTAGGCAGATACAACAACTATTAAAATAATTAAGTAAGGTAGAATAAGAAAGACATAATTAAGAGAAACAAAGAAGAAACGAAGCCACAATTGTTTAGGTGTGCGCGGACACACACAGACACAGACACACACACACACACACGCACACACACACACGCATGCACACAGACACACACACATACACACACGGTGAAGGACTTTCGTAACTATCTAAGAAATCTTAACGATACGAACATTTAGGAATGTTTGCCTGGTGTGCGGCGAGCGAACGCCTGTCACTGACGAAGCGCAGTATGCTAAAATCAAGTGGTCTAGCTGTTCTGACTCTCTTGCCAGACGGTTCTCGTCTGCTAACAATATATGTTTATCCTTTTAGTAATCTGCGTCCATATGAGAGTATCTCTCAATGCGACAACGGCTGTATTCAGTGTTTTAATAACATACCCACGTTAAATAGATTCTGAAGAATCCGAGTTCAGTAAACAAACCCGAAGGCTATAAATAACGGAGAAGAGCGACACACACATAGACCCTTTTTGGTTACAAATTTAGAAATATATATACGAGATTTAAATTATCTATACTGTAAAAATGTACCAGTTACACACTGGGGCCGATGTAATCGACTTCATCCCTTTGTCTCTCCTTGTTTGTCCTCTCTACGTTTAGCCCCCTGTGGGCAATAAAGAAATATATGTTTGTCGCTCTCCATCCTTGAAAACTGGTGTCGGTTTGTTTACGTTCCCGATCATAGTGATTCCGTAAAGCAACCAGATTTAAAGCAATATAAATACTAGTGTTGATTTGCTTTGTTAAAACCCTTCAAGGCAGTGCCCCAGCATGGCCACAGTGCAATGACAGAATTACGTAAAACAAACATAAACCCATAATAGCTAACATTCCTTCCAGTGTACTTTAATGCTTGTTGTAGTTTTGTACTTTTAATGCTCGTTGTACTTTTTCATCCTCGTTGCTCTATGACTTGATTATTGTGTCTCATGCGGAAGGCATCTCGGAGGAAATTAATTATAAGATCAGTAAAACCGGTGGGTTGGGTCTTAAGGTATTTTGCTGTGTGATTTCTCTTCCTGAGAAATTCGACGTAAACTGCATGTCAAACATTATTCACCATCTCCGAGCAATTACGAAATGAATATCGGAAATGCATCAAAGAGCAGTGCTTTATAGATCTAGAGTGCAAAACCATCAAATATTGGTAAAAAAAGAAATAGGATGTTGTGATATTCTAAAGAAATTGTGTCAACGAGAATAAAAGGTGTGTCGATGTATCGATTTGTTACATCGTTACACTTCTCTCTCTTTTCTGTATTGTTCAGATATTAATAATCTTTAATAAATGATTCTTGCTACTATAGAACTTTAGAGGGAAAAAAGCTAGTTTATAACATTGATTTCAGTTTTCAGCTGGTAGTTATTTTATCAACAGTGAAAGGCTGAAAGGCAAAGTCGACCCAGGCGGAATTTGAGTTCAGAATGTAAATATGGACGAAATACCGCTAAGCATTTTCTCCAGCGTGTTTAACGTTTTGGCTAGCTCATCGCCGCCTTATAGTTGACGTGTATAGTTCAGTGTGGGTCTAGATATCTCAATATTTAGTTTCACTTCTCTTCATTCTGGATTAAAATCCTTAAAACAAGTTACCGTATTTCACGATTTCACGTCTTATAATGCAAACGAGCTTATAAAATGCACCGCAGTTTTATCAGGTTGTTGTTTGAACTTACATCTGCCAGCAGTTCAGATTTTATTCACAGATTTATAGGACACACCTTGAGTATGTGAAACATTCTTTTGACAAAAATATGGTTATAGGCAAATATGTTAACAGTAATAGCGTTTGAGACACAAGACAACACTCGAGATACGGTATTATATAGAAAATCTACACTAGCATATCCTCAAAGCTCACCAAGGTATGTACAGGAGAGAGAACCTTCAGGAAATTGTAAGAAAACGTCCTTTGCTATCCAGAACCAGTAATATATAAGGGTAATATTATACTTAGAAAAAGTAAAAGAAATAAAATGGAGGTGGTATAAGATATGATAGGATTTCGTATTGCAGGCAAACTTTCACTGACCTCGATGAAAAATAAAATATGAGGTAAATATGAGGTGCTACTCAGTACCAAAAATATATTATTTAGGTCACCCAAGTTACGGACCGCAAATAGCTATAATAGGCATCTGTGCAGAAGATTTTCACTGGTCGATCTTAGTTAGCCAAGTTGGATTAGTACAGAGTGGTTAACAAGTATTCACTTGTTCTTTGCTATCTCTATTCCTTTGGAATATATATATATACGAGTGAGGAGTCTAATGTGGCTCATTCGTATCACTATCGAACCAAGAGTTTAACTACGGTCTGTCCATAGCATTTACTTAGCGTCACCCGCCACTCTTTGGGTCTTCTAGTTAACAATATAT
>NC_068987.1:83902701-83914645 GCF_001194135.2 Octopus bimaculoides
GAGAGAGAGAGAGAGAGAGAGAGAGAGAGAGAGAGAGAGAGAGAGAGAGAGAGAGCCAGAACCGATTCCAGCACAGGTTCTTTATCGAACCTAACCGAAGAGGTATTTGAACTCCGATTACAGAGAACCGGAATGAATACCACAAGACAATTTAGTTGGTCAATTTACTGAGCGAATCGCAACGAATCGTTCCCAGACGATATTTTCCAATCATTTACATTAAATTTCGACTATCGCTTTATAATTTCATACACATCTGGCCCTGGTTTTCCGTCTATATACGAATTAAGAGGCCATATCTTTGCCCAACAGTAAATCGGATGTGTCATACGAGTTACTACATACAGTTTTTACGGATTAAAAATATTTTAAAGTAATATTATAATATCAGAAAAGTAAGGGAAATTGCAGTCTCTGAAAGCAGCTTTTCCCAACAGCTGTTCCCCGGAAACGCAATATTGAAAAGATATCATAAAACAATACGTGTTTATGTCTGTTACTTTTATACACACACACATATAAGCAAATATAACGTCCAAAGTATTACACAACTATGTATGTGTATTTTTGCAAATATTTGTCTGCTGTCAGTATGTGTGTGTGTATGTGTGTGTTTGTGCGTGTGTGTGTGCATATAAACATAGACACACATTTTCTATGGTTCTGTACACAACTTAATGCACGCCTTCTTTTCTATATAATTTTAAGCGGCTTCAATAACAATGTGCTCAGACTAATTCATACAACATGGCCGAAGCATTTCCGCTCCAACTTATAAAATTTAATTTATTTAGTAGCACTCAGAGAGAAAGAACTATAAAAATACACAACAAACGGAACAAATAACGAATAAATAAAATTAAATACATTGACTTCTTAGAACCGAAAGATACAAAGCTGTTTAATAAAAGAGAACACTTGAATATATCAGATAATAAAAAAATATAATGGTAACATGGAGCGAAGATAATGAAAAACACACATCTTCCAAGTTTGATTGCGTACAAAGACAGAATAAGGTTGAGAGGGAAAGAAAGAACATTCCAAAGGAGTGCATATGTTCTCCATTCCATGTCCACCGTGGCTGCTGTCTCTACTGTAACTTAGATTTGTTTGGGTAGGTTATCTAATTCTTATTATCATTGAAACAAATTTAGGGTGAAGTGTTCTTAAAAAGTACATGCGAAATTTTCAAGTAGTAGTAGTAGTAGTAGTAGTAGTAGTAGTAGTAGTAGTAGCAACAGCAGCAGCAACAGCAGCAGCTACAGTAGTAGTAATAGTAGTAGTAGTAGTTGTAGCAGTGATTTCAAATTTTGGCACAAGGCCAGCAATTTCGGGGTCGGGATAAGTCGATTACACTGGCCTCAGTGCTCAGCTGGTACTTATTTTATCGACCCGAAAAGATGAAAGATAGATTTTGGGTCGGAGGCTAGTTCCACCTCATAATACTTTGGTTCTGGTTTATAAGTTATGGTTTCTTCTTCAGTGGAGAGGATTCTTTCTTGGTAGAATACGTACCTAACCTCGCATTTTTATAACTTTGCAAAATTTCTTCTGTTTGGCTTTCTATTTTAAGGTTGCCTCTTTATCCCCATCGTCCTCTGTCTGATCTCAACTCTTATAAGTTTATAGGACATTACTGTTACCAGGAGTTAATCCTTGCTCGTTTACAACAAGCTGTTCTTGTGGTTGTGGGTAACTCTCTTTGTCTTCACTGATTGTAGTTAGGAGAGGAAGCTTTTTGGTTTCATGGCTTGCATCTAGTAATAAGGATGGGCCAGTTTCATTTATCGATCCACGAATTCTGCTTGGCGTTGTTCTAGAACCGATAACCTCTGCAATTTATTGATTTTACTCTTTAAGACTTTCTGTGTAGAACGCTTTTAAATGGTACATACGGTCACGTTTGTAGCAAGTGGTTCGTCTGAATTAAACCTGTTCCGCTCAGCGCCTTCTGCAGGCAGGACACAGTTCTGATAGTGTCTTATGGTTTTACGCTAGTTATGAGGACTGTATGCACAAGGTAATCCCAACCAAACACATACCAACCAATGGTACATCTGTCAATATTGTGTCACAAAATCACTATTAGCCAAGTGGTAACATTATCACCAATGTCTCTGAAAATGGCGTTTGGGTTCTTCCTACTCAAATATTTCAGAACCACGTTATGGGCGAGTGCACCACGTATTATGTGAACTTGCGTTTTTGCCTGCTCGTCTGTTTAAGGGATAATACTTAAAGTAACATACTTTCTCTTCCCAACGATTGGTATTTTTCTTAAAATATCTCCAGGGGCTGCATTTAGTTCTTACCTGGATGGAACAAGAAAACTGGCTGTGTTTTTGACATGGCAGAAATATATCAGTTTTCTCCTCTAGGATTTATAGCAGAAGATTGGCACCAAATTCGATGAGGAAAATACTTTCAAGTTTTTGATCTTTCAACAAAAAGTTCCATGTAGAGAGATATTTTATTTGAAAATAGATTTACGAAGAACAGCCTTCGTTATTAATGCCTAAAGCATACGGCTGTTGATAACGATGATGTAAAACGAGTTATAATGCTGAAATTTGCTTTTGAATATTTATTTTTTTATTCTTTACATTTGTCCATTAATGTTTTCTTTTTTATTTCCATTCCTTTGTTTCTTGGTTGTTTTGCTTTAATGTAATCTTTATGAAGAAGCTTTTTTTTTTTTAAATCTTAGTGATGGGCGATAGAATAAGACGAAAATATTGTAAGAAGCTTATTTGTTGTATAGTTTTTGTAATATAGATCTTCCAAAAAGCGTCTCTAAAACATAAAATCCAGTTCTGGTTTCAGTAAAGTCTGTGATAAATCGAACGAATCTGGCACAACATTTGCGCCTCAGTCCGTAGCAAGACGAAAATAGTAACAATAATAATAATCTTTTCTACTATAGGCACAAGGCCTGAAGTTTTAGGGGAGGGGTAGGTCGATTACATCCAGTACTCAACTTATTGACCTCGAAAGGATGAAAGGCAAAGTTGACCTCGGCGGAATCTGAACTCAGAACGTGCACACGGACGAAATTCCGCTAAGCATTTCGCCTGGCGTTCTAACGATTCTGTCAGCTAGCCGCCTTAACAACAACAACAACAACAACAACAATAATAATAATACAGGCTCTGGCTCTTATGGCTTCTGATCTTAACTGAATGATATAAAAGATGGGCTACAGCAAATATTCTGTACAATGCCATAGTTTTGCTTGTCAGTTGTTTGAGCTTAACCAGTTCAGCATGTCCCTTAATGGATGATGATATGTGCATGTCTGATCACGAACAGAAGTAATAGGGGAGCATCATAGCCATGTGTTGAGAGGAATTCTTTGGGGTTTGAATAATTCATCTCTGGAAAGGTGTTTCGTTCAATATCCTTAAACAAACCTAACTCAGGGACCATTTGATCGGGATGGGCTACTCGACCTGAAGAAAATTCTAACGCAAGGTCATGCGCCGTTTATCTTGATATGAGATCAATATGTCACGCCCATATGGTTGTGATGCATGTATCTGGTGTCCCCTTATCAGACGGCTAGTCATAAGAGGTATGCTGGGCTTCGTATATTTTATCCCAATGTCATTTTAATGGCATGTACTGTTCTCTCACTCAATAATAATATTAACGACAATTTAAAATTTGACACATTGGCCATGAATAGGGAACATTGCGAAGTCGCATTGCAAGTGAGTGGGGTGTCTTACATTGAGTAAATATATATATATATATATATATATATATTTTATTTTATTTTATATTATATATTGTATATTATATTATATATTGTATATTCCATATTCTATACCCCACATTAGTTCTGCAGGAATATAAATAAAACATAAAAAACAGACAGTGTTGGAACTCTTTTAAGCAAAATAATATATTCCTCTATACACAATCATACAAAAAAATCCACCTTTTTTTGTATTTATTTTTACTCGCATATATATATATATATATATATATATATATAATACCCGTGCTCCTGTACCAAAGGAAGGTGGCGGCATGATATTTACAATGGATTTAAATATTTAAACGCCAGCCAGATCCATCTGACATGCTAAAGGTTTTCGACCAAATTCTAAAAGCTGAAGGCTGGACGTCACCCTGTACGAATCTTAAGAAGGCAATACTCTCTGCATCGATTACTGATATTTGGATATTACTTATAATAAGGTTACTTATAACAAGTAACCATTGAAATCATTCTTATCAACACCCATATTTATTTCCAGGTCATAATCCCTCAGATGCTCCGCAGGCCCTCTCTCAGCTGGCAGAGTGCAATCGTTTTCATGGTAGCATTCCAGATGCAAGGCGCTCAGCTCTAGTCTGCATCTCAATCAATGAGTTAAGCTGCTGAAAGATCTGCTCAGAAACGATGACCACACTCGTTTACTGTTGTCGTTATCTAAGAAATTCAGCAGATCTAGTATTAGTGGTTCCTTGTGCATCATCAGCTACCGCATCACGAGCAAACCAGTTACCTGCTGTAGACGTTGGCAGCTGGCAGATACTCTTTGCAGAAGGCGGTGAGCTGGCAGAATCGTTAGCACGCGGGTCGAAATGCTTAGCGGTATTTCGACGGCCGTTACGTTCTGAGTTCAAATTCCGCCGAAGTCGACTTTGCCTTTCATCCTTTCGAGGTTGATAAATTAAATACCAGTTACGCACTGGGGTCGATGTAATCGACTTAATTCCTTTGTCTGTCCTTGTTTGTCCCCTCTATGTTTATCCCCTTGTGGGCAATGAAGAAATAAGATACTCTTTGCAGAAGAATCCTTCTCTTTTTAAACAAGCAAAGAGTAGTCCTTTGAATCTGAGAAGATTGCTTCTGAAAATGACACATCAGTTGGGTGAGGCTTTATTTGACTCGGACCTCCTTCACTAGAACTTGATCTGACGACCGAAGCTGCCACGTGTATGCATTTGCTTTAATCATTTCCCCTAACGCTAACCCACTAAATGTTTTCGAGTAATACTCTCCTAACTTGTCGGTACAACCGCCGTTACTTCTGTGCCTAAGGCCATCTGCACATGTCGACAAGACTCTTTGGAGTCACATTTTGAGCTGGACTTCCCTCTTGTTATCCCCAATTTTATATTTTTGTAGTGGTTTGAGCTGTTCTGTTCTTTCCAGAATTGGCAAGTGTGTGGGTTGCAGCTGTAGCTATTTTTCCTGTTGCTATCTTTACTTGTTTTGGCTGTTCGTGTTGCTGTGCTACTTCGTTACTTTTTTCTCTTCGTGATTTTGTTTCGTGTTTTAGTCCTTGGTGTCATTTATGTTGCTTATTCGAAGAATAGTTGAAGTTACTTTTGTAAAAAGTGATGTTGTTGCTGGCACTCTTAGTTGTTAGCGTTAGTATTCAATGTTTTGGTGATAGTCTTGTTATTGTTGTTGTTTTCGTTGGTTTTCGCGCATTTGGTGCTGCTTTTGGATCCGTTGTTTTTGGTGTTGTTAATGGTTTCGGTACTGTTATTTTGTTCTTGTTATTCCGGTAGATTTAATTGCAGGAAATACCGTCTTTCGCAGAGAGCTTAAATATGTTACTAATTTTTCCGCTGTCATCTCCTTCGTCATCATTTTCGATATAAGTGGCGCAGGTGTTGCTGATAATGGTGGCTATGGGTTGGTGGTCCTATTATCCACGCCTATATCTCGGTATTGCAGGGAGAAAGATAGCGAGAGAGAGAGCAAGAGAGCGAGAGAGCGAGAGAGAGAGAGAGAGAGAAAGAAAGAGAGAGAGAGAGCGAAGGGGGAAGGAAAGAATCCGTCGTTTTAACTGAAGGAGAAATATAATTCGTTTCGTTTTCTTTTGTATGTATTTCTTGTTCGTCTCTGAAAAAAAAAAAAATCTAGTATTTTGAAATGAAGTATGTTTGTTTGAATATGAATATCCCCCACACGACTAATGGTGACAAAGGGATTAGCCAGAGAGCGCAACGTGCCACACGTCGTCAGTTCTATAAGAGAAAGTGTATACACAAATAATAACTTTCAAATTTTGACACAATGCGGGCAATTTTAGTGGGAAGGATTGATTAACGTCGACCAGTCAAGAGTGTGGAAAATGTGACCCACTTGGTAAGAAGATGTGAGAGGCTTGCACAAAAAGAATACAAGCGCTACCATGTAAGGTGTGTGTGTATCTTCATTGCTTCATGTGCTGTAAATATCGATATGAAGTAACAGAGAACTGGTATGAGCATATACCAAGTAAAGTTATGCAGGAGGATGGAAAAGTAACGATACTTTCGGGAATGTGATTTTCAGACGAATCGTGTAATCGACACCGTCGGTCGGATATTGTCATATTGAGTAAGAGAAACAAATACTGTCAGATCATTGATGTAGCCATACCAAATGACATGAATGTTGTGAGTAAAGAGGTTGAAAAAATCACCAAGTACTTCGAACTGAAAGCGGAAATGGAAAGACTGTATGGAATTCGAGAGGGTAATGTAAGAGTGATACAAGTGGTGATCGGAGCATTGGGCTCAATCCCATTGAAACTTCAAGACTTCTTAAGTCAACTGGAAATCTTATGCAAGATTGATGTCCTTCAAAAAGCAACCTTATTGGACCCAGCGCACATCTTACGGAAAGTATTATCTGTCTAAGGTCCTTGGTGTGACTTGGCAGATGACTAAAGACTTCGGTGCATTTTTACCTGCACTGTTTTACGAAGGAATAATAATAATAATAATAATAATAATAATAATAATAATAATAATATGGGTACTGCACACATTCTACGTAAAACACTTTCAATACAGTAAACATAAGACCACCACAGCAAACCACAGCACATACCGAAGGCGCACAGAGCTGCGCTCGGTAGTGAAGTGAAAGCACGTTATAAAAATAAAACTACTGAACAGTAATAATAATAATAATAATAATAATAATAATAATAATAGTAATACAGAAAATATTTACAAAACAAAAAATACAAACAAAATAAAGAAGAAAATCACGATCAAAAAGAGAATTAGTAAAGGTGTGAAGGTGTACAGAAATTTATTGAAGAAATACGGAGAAGAAAATATAAAACCATTTATTGTAACACATATTTCTACTTTAGGATTCATAATGTCCAAGCTTAAACCGGCTTCCGTGGCGCATAAGTGATCGACATTGCAACACTCCCCACCAAACGGGAAGCCGGGCTGTAGCAAGGTTAACGTCTCAGATACTACTGGATCTCGTTTACTGCTGGGTGGACAGGAGCAGCGTGAAATGAGATGTTTTGCTCAAGAGCAACGCACAGCCCGGGAATCGAAACCGTGTTTTTGAAATCATGAGTGCAGCACCGTAACTACTAAGATGCATGCCTTCACATCTTTTATTGTAGATAGTTAGATATTCTTTAGCGACGATCCTAACTCCCTTTCACTCCAGTTATTTCTGCAAGCTAGTTTCTCGAAAGATATCTCAGTCATTATCTACCTTAGACGGACCGAGAAAAGTTTCCTCATTCTCTGAACCATAACCTTTGGTTCCCAAAGTGGGCGAAACTGCCCCTCTTGGGGTGGTGGTGGGTACTGACGGAGCGTGGGGTGATGATGGGATGACCAAAATAAGGCGATGGATATAAAACCAACAAAATAATGGGTTAATTAGGTGATGTTTTGTTTGTGAAAAACAGTTGGTAGTCTATGTTTGTGGTGAACTGGGTACCCGAACAAGTTTGGGAATCGCTGTGTAATTAAACCACTGACCCACTTTTTACCATAATCTCTCGTGGAGAGCTAACTTATACTTGGTAACTAACTCATTATTTGAATCTTTGTCCATGAAGATCAGTTTCAAGGGATTTAGACAAGGATTGCTTTTCAGAGTAAAGTTGAAGCACTCCTTGACCTGGTTGCCTCTGCTTGAGAAAGCTCCAGTCTGTTGTCTGTCCTTGCTTTTAGTTGTATGATTTCCCGCTTTTTTTCTTGTACATACACACGCGTTTGCAAACTCACCCACAATGGACTTATATTTGAAATGTGGTAGGTAAGTGTTGAACATCTACTGAATATGGTAAATTTATCATGAATATTAAACGCAGTGATTAATATAATCATGCAGAGTAATGAAAACGAATTTTTCTATCTCCTGTTAGTAAAGAGCATCAGATTTTCTGAAATGACACAACTAGTTTTATGATGGGAAAGTGGCCAATAATTCATGGAATTAAATGCGAACGAAATTCTCTCAACACTTAATCCGTGTTCGTTGATTTTAAACTTCAACAAGTGAAATTAATTTCCTATATAATTATTATATAATACATCCATAATTTGTTTTGAAATTTAATAACATACCTTTCCTTTGTACCTAAGGCATTGTGATTGATGTAGACATCACCGTCGCGATTTAAATTCTAATCGACAGAATTTTACGTCGTTTGACATTGTTTGTTTTTGCCTGTGACTAGTTTATGTTATCCCTGGATTTGATTTTAGCATTAACTCTATTACGAGTGTTGTTCTATCATTAATTGTTTATTGTTAGAAGAAAATCTCTATATTATAGTTGTGTTGCCTAAATATCTTTGTCTATCTAGCTTTGTTTTGTTCTGTGTGATATAGGAGTTTGAAATTACACTTTTGTTTGCACAAAGTGTGGCATCAGAAAACCAGAAGAGTGTTGTACGTTTGAAGTAGTGAAGTTGACAAATTTCACATTTGCAATCAAATTTATGAATCACATTGCTCATTAGTGACTTGTTTCCGAATTCACATGCTTATGAATTTTTACCGGTGAAGTTTTAAATCAGTTTTCACGGTGTATTATGTTTTATTCTATGAGCTAATATAAGGATGTTTGCATTCTATTTTACGATGTTTTTGATAGGTTCATCCAGCATATATTTTACATACATTCGATTCATAAAAAAACCCTTTAGCTATCGTTTATATATCTAGAGTACCTGTTGATTAGTGTGTATCATATTCTATAGATCCCTTCAAAGACTTTTGTTTGCTGGAAAATAGAATTACTCTTCGAAGTAAAGCCTTTTGATTATTTACATAACTGAAGACATTTGCTTTCTCAACCTACATAATATATACATTTGTTTTTGATGCAAACCGATGTGCTTTCATCGTTACTTTTTTGTCGAAATTCTTATATCCAGAGATTGAGGAATTGTATTGGTTTAAGCTTCTTTGAACCCTTTTACACGTTGATTCTGCACTCTTAGTTTTAGAACAGTTGCTTTTGATGTATTGTTTCAATTTATTGCTGTTATCCGACCTATACATTAGGTCGAGTATATCATCTAAACATCAGGGGTGTATGTCTGGTATTACATTTTCTATTGTGGCCACATAATAAACTGCAATCGTAGGCCATAAGAGAAAAGCTATTGCTAATCCATCCTCTTGCTCGCACAATTCGAATCTTGTACAGTGAAACAGTACCTCATTGTATTAACTGGTATCGTGTTGGGATTCATTCTTGAAATGTTGCCTACATTTTATTTCTTCCACTGGAACCAACGAGGGTGCAGCTGGTGAAGGAAGCTGGTGTAAATAGTAGCCAAATCTCTCTCAAATCACACTCTGCACGCCTTAAAGAGAAAGACGGATAAAGTTCATAATATAATTTGAGATTTGCTATATTTGAAAAAAGAAAACAAGATGAAGAACCGAGATGACGGGTGAGAATATATTTGACCATAAACATACTTCTAAAATAACTGTGTGGCTATAGCCGGGATGTATTTGGCCATGTCTGCTCAGTCAAGTCTGACCTGGGGCCAGATACCAACAATAGTAACTTTTAAAAACGAAAATGAGAAAACATTTAGATTATAAATTCGTCTCGATTAATTAAAAACCAGATTATAATTACATCTCCGGTAGTAAGGGTTAAGTCGGCAAGTTTTGACACAGATTAGCAAAAAAGTAACAATAAAAGACAGTAGCCTTCGGGCATATTTGCCGTGTTCGATTCTGGTACAAGTTATTTATCAATTTTTTTTTTGTTTTCGACAAATATGGAATTTAGTCTTTCATAGTCCAATTTATCTTCTTTTATTTTTCGTAAAAATTCTAAATTTACATTTCTCCTCATCTTTCATTTGTGTACTTTTGTGTGCGTCTATTGGCGTCTCTGAATACTCACGTGTGTGTCAGTGTGCTGCTGTGTTTGTGTTTGTGTGCGTGTGTGTGAAACCTTTTCTCAAATGTTCAATTTATATTTAAGCACAATTTGTAAATTATTTGCTATTTTATGTACGCATATCTCCTACGTTTTAATATGTATGTATGTATGTATGTATTTATGTATGTATGTATGTATGTATGTATGTACGTATGTATCTGTGTATGCATGTATGTGTGTGTATGTATGTGTGTATGTATGTATATGTGTATGTATGTATGTGTGTACGTATGTATGTATGTATGTATTATATGAACATGGTTACAATAAAAAAAATCTGGATGTTGTACTTTACTAAAAGCTCTGCTAGAAAGTTTCGCTCTCTAAATACTAAATTTAAAGAATTTCAGTAATCTTTGCAATATGCCGTGGCAGTATAAATGAAGGAGAGGACAAATGAAAAATGGAAAGAGATGGAATGAAGGAGAAAGCTGAAGAAACTACAAGAGGTAAGTGATGAGCTACTACAGAGAAAAAAACCTATACACACACATCTGCGTATGCTCAAAAATGTGTGTGTGTGGGTGTGCTTTGAGCACGTATCTCAACTCTTTAACAACGAGGTAATATTCACTGAAAGTGGTCAATGTTCACTTGATTAATATAACGTGTAAACTGTTCTGCCAGCTCAGCATCTCACTTTTAATCTCAATAAAATAATACTTTCTGCTATAAGCACAAGGCCTGAAATTTTGGGTATGGGGTGGAGGGTAGTCGATTACATTGACCCCAGTGTTTTACTGGTACTTAATTTATCGACCCCGAAAGGATGAAAGGCAAAGTCGACGTCGGTGGCATTTGAACTCAGAACGTAGTGGCAGAAGAAATACCGCTAAGCATTTTGCTGTGTGAGCTAACGAGTCTGCCAGCTCGCCACCCTCCGTTTCAATAAAATAATATTTTCTACTCTAAGCACAAGGCCCGAAATATTTGGAGAGGAAGCCAGTCGATTAGATCGATCCTAGTACACAACTGGTATTTAATCTATCGACCCCGAAAGGATGAAAGGTAAAGTCAACCTCGGTGGAATTTGAACTCAGAACGTTCACACGGACGAAATTCCGCTAAGCATTTTGCTCGGCGTGCTAACGATTCTGCCTTCCAATCTCAATAAAATAATGAAACAGTTAATTACTGCCATAGATTTAATCGAATAAAATCATTTCTGCCCCTATACTCATGTCAGATATTATAAGTTCTATATTTTTCCCGGACACATATGTGTGGTTGCACACGCACATGCGCAAGCATGCATTTCATTTCCTTTTACACAGATGGTTCTAGGACGAATTTCTCTCTAAAAGGTGGCTGGTGATAGTAAGACTTGAACTAAGTACACAAAGAGGAGATACAAATAGTGCAAGACATCTTTTCCGATTCTCAAAGTATTCTTCCCATTTACTTGTCAGGTCTGGCCATATATTTATCGACCTTGGATGGATGAAAAGTAAAGTTAAACTCGGGGCGACTGGAACACAAAATACAAAGATTTGGAACAGACACCACAAAGCTTTTAATACTATGCCTAAACGACTACCGATTCACTGATTTACACACGCTTACAAACTCTGTCTGTGTGTCTCTCTCTCTGTGTCACACACACACACACACACACACACATACACACAGATACCTATATAAATGTATGTGTGTCTCATTCTACGTATATCTATTTCTCTCTTACTACCTCCATGTTTCTCTCTTTCTCTCCCGCTCTCACTTTATCTCTCTATGTATATATATATATATATATAT
>NC_068987.1:83915181-83916198 GCF_001194135.2 Octopus bimaculoides
TATATATATACATATATGTAAATATATACATATATATATATATGTATATATATACATATATACACAGACACAGACACAGACAGACACACACATACGCACGCACACACACACACACATATATATTTATATACATGCATACACATGAACTATTTTTTATTATTATTGTTATCATTATTATTACTATATTAAGAGTTTGTCAAGATTGAGGAAATTCCGGTGAATGACTGCTGCTTGCTTAATTTCTTCGGTGTTGGTAGATAATTACAAAACACAAACACGAATATGATGAATAACGACAAAACATGTTATTCACTAACTTTAATACCATACAGAAATACGGACGTAATTATTCAACGCGGAAAGGAAACGGCGAATTGAATCGTCAGAACACAGAGTTTTCTGTTTTTATTATGTAATTTTATAGATTTGTTTCTCACCAATTAAGCGAATACGGAAGTGCTTCTTCATATGTTTTAATTAAATGTTGAAGGAAACCAATATAAGATGTGCTATTAGCTGTAAAATCAATGTCTGTATTCAGCAAAGTAGGATATTCAACCGGAGAGATTTGGCAGATATTTCTGACCATACATAACCTTCTTTTGTAAAAAGACGAAAAAAAAAAATAATAATAATGTTACAGGAGAGACAAGTAATTAAAATTTAGTTGCGTTTTATTTGACAATCTTATATTTTCGACAATTATTACTCACTAATTACTATCTATTTACAAGTGCTATCAGAATATTAATTGGTTCGTTTTCTTCTAGTTTTAACATTAAATCTAAAAGGTCATTGTTACTCTATTTCGACCAGTGTAAAATGAGGGGCTTTGTGTGTGTGTGTGTGTGTGTGTGTTTGTGTGTCCTCTTGCCATATTTTACTTGTCTTCGGTCTTGTTCTTGCACTTTTGTACCGTTTCCTTCTCACTCTCTCATATATACACAAATGTGCGTGTGTATGTGTATTTGGTATGTACATATGTATATATATATATATATATATATATATATATAT
>NC_068987.1:83918318-83931887 GCF_001194135.2 Octopus bimaculoides
CTACTTCATCAGCTACCCCCGTTTTAACACCGGCGTTTCGAAGAGCTGGGCAGGACACATCGTTAAAACAGCTCTTCCCATGGACCGCAAATTAAATTTTTATACACAAATTAAATCTTGCCATGGAGGAATGTAGTGGCGGACAAAAAACAAGACAGGAAAACAAACAGAAAAGGCTTTACGGCCAGACGAGAAAAATTATGTGTGTATGAACGCTGTGAGGCACGAACTTGAAAGAGACGAAGTAGTTTGCGTGTTTGCTCGGCGATAGCCAAGGAAGAAAAGGATAATTGACCGGAAGCATGTGACCATGCCGGTGTAAGGATATCAAATAAGAATATGGACAGTATATAATATCGACAGACATCAGCGGTGAACAGTCCAATGTGTCTATTCAAATGTATTGGGTGAATACACACACATCATGTATGAGTGGTACAGACTAGCGAGTGAGAAAAGCTGGTAACTGCATAAACAACGGTATGAATACATATAAGTATAGAGAAAAAAATGAGCAATTGAGCAAATGAGTAAATTGGCAACAACCTGTATGGGTATGCAGGTAAATATATATTCTTTTATTTGTTTCAGTCATTTGTAAGCCTAGTATTTATTCTATCCTCTAATTACCTATGTATCTGTGTGTGTAGGGGGTGTCAATAACCTTGCAAGCCTTCATATTCTCTGATGTCCACAAACAGTCTCAGAACCGTTCTATGTAATGGATGTTGATGGAAGTGTATTGAGATTGGTAGTGTAGGGCATGAAGCCTAGTTGTGAAACATTTAGCAACAGGCATGTGAAGATTTCATCTGCTGGGAAACCCATCGTCTTGTGATGGGTGGGAGATGTTCGTAACCGAAAAAGATTCCCCACCTCAAAAGAAAAAAAAAAACTGGAGTGGGTGGGGAAGAGGAAAAATACAAAGTGTACAACTACTAAATTCTATAAGAAAACAACCGAAAACTTTGAGCTGACCCCCAATTCTTTAGAATAAGGCCAACAAAGACTTTTATGGATTTAAAGTTGACTCAGTCCTAAATAAACAGTGTAACTCGAGTGAGACGAATATTTCATTGATGTCTTAAACCAAATAATGTCGGAATACAGAAAAATTTGATATGACAAACTTTTAAAAATATAGTAGAATATTACGATATATTGAAGCAGACTGAAATATTGCTCCTGTGAAAATTATTGATGGGGAACTCATGGGTACAAACACTGCAGAGATAAAACTGGCAAGTAGATAAACGGGCAATGACGAGAACGACTACTCCAAGCTGGCCTAACCAGGAGTTTTTCAAACGTTGTCTGTGTAGATAACCCAGATGCATTAACACACAGTTTGTCCGTGATGGGAAATATGTTATCAAGGGCGAGAGAATCTCTTTTCAGACGAATTTGAAGATCCTGTATATTTATCTTTTCACTTAGACATCTTTAATTTTTTCTTTTCTTTTTTCATACTAAATAAGACCCTTAGTTTTTTTAAAAATTTTTGTGCTCTTTTTTCTTCTTTCTTATCTTTTTCGTCGCCCTTTCAAAGCCTAGCCAGGCTCATGGGCCCGTTTTCCAGGTTTCTGTGACGTATGTGTTCCCCGCAGCTGGACGGGACGCCAGTACATCGCAGCGTTATTCACGAAACAGGAAGAAAGAGAGAGAAAGTTGGGGCGGAAGAGTACGAAAGGGGTTGCCGCCACCCACTGCCGGAGACTCGTGGAGGTTTAGGTATTTTCACTCAATAAACACACACAAAGCCCGGTCTGGGAATCGAAACCGCGATCCTCCGACCGCGAGTCCGCTGCCCTAACCACTGGGCCATTGCACCTCCACCTTTCTTACCTTTACTTTTCGCAAAATATATTCTTCATCGGCTGCTTTTTATAGATTTTTATTTACTATATTTACTTATCCTTAAACATTTTTTTTAAAGTGCTACCATTGTATGGAGGACCCTGCTTCACCTATTTCGTTTATATTTGAACTTGTTTGTCCTAATCGACACGATTTATAAATTTCCTTATCGATTCATATTTCATGTGCATGAATGAACTAAATGGAATTGCCCTCAATAACAAAATAAAATATTATTTTAATCATTCTTATAATATTTCTCATATTATTTTGCAACTTTTGAATTGAGAATTGTCTAAACGTGTAGCAGTACAGAGGGACTTAACAATTGTATCAACTACACACTTAAACAAGTCACTCTATTAGCCTCAAGCGTCGTAGTCTTCACTACACTTCTACCCGTCTTAATTTTCTTCTCTCTGATTCTTCTTTAAAATTTTCTTTCGTCATTATGATCGACAATGGTTTGACATTAATGCATTTCCTTCAAAGGCAGCGAGCTGGCAGAAACGTTAGCACGCCTGACGATAGGCTTAGCGGTATTTCGTCTGTCGTTTCGTTCTGAGTTCAAATTCCGCCGAGGTCGACTTTGCGTTTCATCCTTTCGGAGGATGATAAATTAAGTACCAGTTGCGTACTGGAGTCGATCTAATCGCCTGTCCCCCTCCCCCAAGATGTCGAGCCTTGTGCCTCGAGTAGAAAAGATTACACCGAATCAAAACGGTGGCAAGGTAGCAGAAACGTTAGCACGCTGGAGGAAATGCTTAGCAATATTAAGTACCAGTTGCGTACTGGGGTCCATCTAATCGTTTGGCCCCTTCCCCCAAAATTTCGAGCCTTGTGCCTAGTGTAGAAAAGATTAATGCTTTTTCTTCTTAAATTTCCTCCTCCTCCTCCCTCCTCCGCTTCCTCTTCATCCCTCCCCTTCCTCCTTCTGCTTCTATTAACCATCATTGTAATCATCCTGTTCATCGTCATCATCATCAGCCATGCATCATCATCATGATCCATACATAATCATCTCCATCGCCATTGTTATTCTTAATATTTGCTCATAAATTCATCAACAACATCATCCAAACCTCGTCATAATTATCGTCAGCGGCAGTAATATACATGTATCATCATCATCATCATCATCACCACCACCACCACCACCACCACCACCACAATCATCATCATTTTATTCATCAGCAACAGCAGCAGCACCACCACCACCACAGCCATTAACATCGTTTTACCATTTCATAGTAAAATGTCTTTTTGAAATGGAAACTATATTTAGCTTGGCCAATGTTTGCCAACACACAAAGGTTGTATTGACTAAATTTACTGCATTTTATTTGAGATGTGGCTTCTCTGTAAACAGGGATTGTACGAGCGTTTGTTTTCCCCAATATCTAATCTCTTAACCTCAATCCTTTTCAAAGTTAAAGGTCGCAATAAATACATGATTATAAAACGTGTTCAGGGATACAGATCGAGACAATCGCTAAGCTTATATGTCTGTTTATAAACGCATGTACGTACGTATCTCTCTATCGTATATCTCTGCTATACATACATACATATTCTGAAATGTGAATAGGGAAAAACCGTAGCGATGGTGTATTTTACACAGATCAATAATTGCAGTGTGCTTGAGTTTCTTTGTATCATTACGGTTCTCTATGGAGGTGAATGTCAAGGATCACTTATGATTAAATTGAATATTAAAATATAGTTTGGCAATACAGCTTCAAAATAATTGGACGAAGGAATTTTGTTTGGCATTGAAATGAAATAGAGAGAATAAAAATACTCCTAGCATGCGGAAAACAGTGACTTCATCATTTTTATCAGCAACAATACAAATAATAAACAATCGTTTTAAAGCTATGTGATTATTGGTTATGCATTTGGAAATTTCCTTAGTAATGTACAGACATGGTAAAAGATATTTTTTCTTTTTATTGTCCGAATACTCCACTTATTGTAGATATATGCAAATGACCTCGCTCCACGCCAGTAATGGACGGGCCAGTGGATGATTTTGCTTTGAACTGAAAAATATACTGGGTGGTTATGGCTGGAAGTCTTTGCCCTTTGAACCTTTTGGTGTCAATGAAATAGTGGTTGATAACTAGGATTTTTGATTCCCTGCCTATCCTTCCTCCTTTCTCTCTCTCTCTCTCTCTCTCTCTCTCTCTCTGTTCGTCTCTTATTGGAATACATTACTCAGGAAGGTTGTGTGAAACCAGTTATGGCTCCATTTCTACCTAGTACTGAACAAAAGACTCTACACTGTGGCTAGGGCTAGACCTGTGAGAAACAGTAACGTACCATCTTTTTAAAAAAAGCGGAAGGGTTTTTGTGTAAAATAGTTGTGGATATAATTCAGAAAACAATGGTTAAGTTTGAAACAACTTTCGTCATATGAAAGCTCAATGAAAGCTGATGTGAGTTGACACATCAACATTATGATCATTGTCTTTATCAAGAACAGTAACAATAATATTAATGAATGAACCGGAATTTGAAGGAAATATTCATGATATAAAAGGCAGCGAATTCGTAGTCTCTGGAGATATCGGATTGAATAACTAGCAGTATTTGTTCGGACAGTCTACTATTCATGTGCACAAATCCCAAACAAGAGAACTTGACATTTCATCCTTTCTGAGGACAATAAACAATATAGTATCACTAAATGGTAAACTGGGAGAACTTGCAGAGTGTTGGACGAGAATCCTTGATGTTTCTGTTCTGTATCTTTGAGTCCTGAGCTCAAATTCAAATGAAACACCTGCTATATATCAGAATGGACAGGTAGACCAAAGACAAGCACTCATAACCATACTATAACCTGACAATTGCTTACTGAGGTTTTATCCTGCAGTGGATCGATAACGTTTGAATTGAGCAGAGTGATTGCCGGTAAATGGTAAGATTTCTAGTCGATAACATTACGTTTTCCCTCAATTTGAAGGCAACGTTATTTGCTCCCTTTTGCGAAGTTTTATTACCTTCACCTAAGCGAAGGGGGAGGTATTGTTTTCAGTCGTGTTTGTTTGTTTTCTTGTCTGTCCACCATGCGCTGAATTGCTTCACAGCTGTGTGTTTCTAGTGCATTCTGTATGTAAGTGGAACATCATTGAGACAAGTGGAGACATTTAAATATCTCAGGGTTGTATTGACGAGTGATGTGAAGCAGGCGGCTGAATTCGATGTTAGAATGGCAGATGTTGGCACAGCTGTAGCTTCCGATCCTCTCAGAAGAGGAGAAACTGGTAAAACAAGTTCAGTTTTCGTGTATATGGTCATTGAAAGTTAGGTAATGATCGATAGAGTACAATCATGAATACAAGAGACTGACATGGAAATTCGTGCGGAGGATCTGCGGAGTAACATTACTCGATGAGTAGCTCAGAGATCAGGGACTCTCTCCCTGAAGAGCCGTACTTCTCTTCACTGAGATGTTACAAGTCCGGTACTATGGATATGTGATTGTAAAACGGATTCATCAAACCGAGTCAATCAGCAGAAAACTCAAGGTTAGTTCAACCATAAGATGGCTGGATATTATCCAATGTCTTTGTTGTTTTATCCTGGGACTCTAGGAAGAAAATGTAATGTCCGTTACTGTCAAATATGACGCCATGGAGGAGATGTTTGAAGAATCTACTCCAACGAATCGCCTAAGAATAACGAGTGGAAATCGATGGGAGCTGTGTGACATTCCATCTTATACAACACGTGGATTAGTGTTTCCTTTGATGACGGGGCTGCTTTGCATACGCTCCCGTGACTTAGAGGTTTTGAAAAAATACCGATAGAATAAGTAACAATCTACAAATAAGTACTGGGATCAATTTGTCTGACTAAATCCTCCAAGGCATTGATCCAACATGGCCGCTGTCCAATGACTGAAAAACCTACAAAGTTAAAAGATGTGAAACGATGTAGTTTTTATAACTAATATTCTTACACAATTTCAGCTTGTTTGGAATATTTTCATTTGGAAACTTGTGTCCGGAAAGAAAAAAGAAAATACGTTCTTTAATCATAGATCGGATTGTTTGAGGATGATATGGAGTCAAAGAACAACGACAACAAGAACAAGAGGAATTACATCAGCGAAAATAACATCAATGACATCGACATTAAACGACAGAGACGAAACATGAAAGAAGCACCTACCATCACCAACACCATCATCATCATCAATATTGCCTCCGCCAACGTCACCACCATCATCATCACTATCGCCACCACCACTACCACCATTACCATCGCCACCGCCAACACTGCCGTGGCTACCACTGCCATCGCCACCATCACAACCAACGCCGCTTATACCGTCGTTACCACGTCCACCACCATCATCATCATCAGCTAAAACCATGACAACAATAGCAATAACGTTAATAGGAAGAATAACATGAAGAAATATATATATATTTTCCACCAATAATTACCACAGAAAATAAGCAATCAATTTTCATTTATCAGATCAAGTGATATTTTTTTTGTTCGTTTGTTTTTTTTAGTTTCTTTTATTTTTAAATTTTGGTTTTTGCAATTTCAAATAGCTGAACAAAAATAAGAATTCCCCCTTGAGTTATAAGTTCATCGGTAGCAACATCATCATTATAATCATCGTCGTCGTCGTCATCGTCATCATCATCATCATCATCACCATAAACACTACCACTAGCAGGAACTCAAGCACCAGCGGCGGCGGCGGCAGCAGCATTACCACGTCCGACATTATTAATAATTGTGTTGCATGAAATATTAATAAAATTGATTTAATTTTGACAAATATTTGATTTGTGTTGTTGCTCATATTTTGGTTTGTTGTTGTTGTTGTTGCTCATGTTTTCGTTTGTTATTTCTGTTATTGCCACGGTCTTGTGATATTTTCTATTATTGTTACAGATGCTATTATCTTTTTTTTTCTGTCAATTTTACGATCGATCTTGTTTCTGTTGTTGCTAATTTTGATTTTCTTGTTAGCCACTATAAACTGCTGTTGCTAGCTTAAATTTTTTTTTGGCTAGCCACATTAAGCTGTTGTTGCTAATTTTGATTTTCTTCTTAGCCACAATAAGCTGATATCGTTAATCTTTCTTCGTAGCACCGCTAAGTTGCTGTCGCTAATTTTGGTTTTATAGTTAGCCACGCTAAACTGTTGAGTTGCTGTTGCCAGCGTTAATTTTTTGCTTTAGCTAGCCACATTAAGCTGCCACTGTTAATTTTGATTTTCGTGTTTGTCACGATAAACTGCTGTCATTAATCTTTCTTCGTAGCACTGCTAAGTTGCTGTCGCTAATTTTGATTTTCTGGTTGGCCACGATAAGCTCTTGTCAATTTTGTTTGAAAGCACCACTAAGCTACCGTTGCTAGTTTTGATTTTCACACTACACTTGCTCCAGATGTAGTTGCGAACGATGTTAACGCGACACTGTCTTTGCGAGTATGCTTATTACTACGGCTGTTATTGTTGCAATTCTTGCTGCTATTTTTACAACGTCAAGACAACGACTGCAATGACGACGATGATGATGAGTCGCAATGTTGTTGCTAATGTTTTTACACCTGTTCTAACAATGCTGTTACTGATTCAACTAGTTTGGGTGTGGCTCTCGTCACTTCTACTGCTGTTGTTATTGCTGTTACCGCTGTTGCTATCGCTAGTCTTTACAATTGTTGCTATTGCTGACGTTGCCGTTGCTTGTGATTTACAAGTCTACTTTTTTACCGCTTCCTGTCAGTGAACCGCGGCCATGCTGTTGTTACTATCTTATTGCAACCGCTGTTCTTGTTGTTGTTACTAATTGTGTTGCTATTATTGCTGTTGATTTTCTTGTCAATATTTATATTTTTATTTGCTTTGTTTACTTTTTCATGAAACGTCATATTTGTTCACAAAAACATCGCTATATTTATTTTTCCCTTGTTAACCATTTTCTCCCACGTCCTCTTCCCCCACCTCTCCTTCCTCCACCCTCTTACTCTCTCCCTCTCTATGCCATATCAGTTTCCATTATTTTATTAAAATATTAAGAAAGGAAGCGATAGAAGTAATACAATTCTATTTGAAAAATGCCTGCCAGCATGTCTGAGAAGCTTAATAGAACAAAAAAATAAGGTCAGATATATAGTGTACGAATAATAACTAGTTATATTGAAGATATTTATAGATTCTACGAATGAAATCGGCAGCTGACAAATGGCTTAGGAATACTTTCTACTGGAGTATGCAAGTTCGATCGTAGGTTGCACCAAATGTATCGCTTTTTATAACACTGATACAATTAAGAAATGCCAAGTTAATTGTTTGTGTTTTGGCTACGTCTTTCTAGTAAATACGGGATGATTGCAAAGGCCTTTAGCAGTACTATAATCTTCTCTACTCAAGGCACAAGGCACGAAATTTGGGGGGAGAGGGCTAGTCGATTAAATCGACCCCACTACGCAACTGGGACTTAATTTATCGACCACAAAAGGATGAAAGGCACAGTCGACCTCGGCGGAATTTGAACTCAGAACGTAGCGGCAGACGAAATACTGCTAAACATTTCGCCCGGCGTGCTAACGTTTCTTATTTCTTTATTGCCCACAAGGAGCTAAACGTAGAGGGGACAAACAAGGACAAACAAAGGGATTAAGTCGATCACATCGACCCCAGTGCGTAACTGGTACTTAATTTATCGACCCCGAAAGGATGAAAGGCAAAGTCGACCTCGGCAGAATTTGAACTCAGAACGTAACGGCAGACGCAATACCGATAAGCATTTCGCCCACGTGCTAGCGATTCTGCCAGCTCGCCGCCTTAATAATATTATAACCTGCTAACAATCGAAGTCAGTTGAGCTTCAGAATGCACGTCTCCATTTCCTTCCTTCCCGCCTTCCTTTTTCTCACTACAGTCTTCACTCCTCTCCAGTGCATTCGTTAATCCTCCACCTCTGTCCGCTGTTGATTACTACAACTCAGGGATTCCAGGACAACTATTCTACTTTCTTAATAAAAACGACAAAGCCAGTGAACTTGATGTGCTGAGTGGAAAATCCGGCATTTCAGACAGTCCTTTTAAAAAAAAAAAAAAAGTTTATTTCTCTCTTGTCAACTTGTCCACGAAGAAAGACTATTCTCGATTTTCCGCTCCCCACGGCAAGTTCAACGTACCATTTTAGTCGATGTAGCAAATAATTCAATTCTTACTTAAACAGTCCCAAACCAGATTCTTTGGATTCACATTGACTTTATAATCTATTCTCTAACCGATCATACAACCAGGAAGTTAAACTAGTTAGGCTGAAGAAATGGAAATGGTTTTCACAATATAGTTCCACTTTTAGGAAAATGATTATTTTCTCGTCTTTTCTCAATAATATTTCCCAAAATATATAAAGCAATGTATTAAAAAATATTCACAGCAAAATGGCAAGAACAGTGTTAAAAAAATTCATGAATTTGATATACCATTTAAATGAGAAAGGGGCATCAGAACCACAATGTAGATCAATAAAATGTCTGATCGCTAGCTAATCGGATTACGAACAGATGAGGGTATTGGTTTGTATGCTATCACGAGTACTATACATTTTCTGAAGAAACCTAAATCAAAACTACTTCCAAGAAAAGCAGGTAACTGTTGTAACGAATGAAAAAAGGGGCGATAATGGAGATGCTTAAGTAAGTTACATGCTTGGAGTGCCAAGCAACCAAAAAACCTTCCTCTGGATGCTTCGTGATCTTCAGTTAGAGAATTTCTTCTTGCTTGAGAAATGAAAGGAAAGCTAACAATGCGGTCTTGCATATAATTATTTTTATTTGGTTAAATATTCTCATTTTTTAAATGTATTCTTGCCCATTCTTTGTTTATTTCTCGAATTGCGTACACAAGAGAAACCAATAATCGCTGAACCAGCACGTAACTGATGGTTAGGACTGTATGTAGATGTCGATTCTTCAACACCTTTTCTTTCCTCCTATTTGGCATAGGTTGAAAATATACCAGTTTAAAGCTGTACTGTCTAATAAAGAAATCAATCGCTTTATAAAACATGTCACGTTGTGCGTGTTGCTGTTTTTGCGTATAGTGATTCAGTTATAATCGATCTTGCGTTTACAGCTAAGACGATGTATCGCCGATGGTGTCTAGTAGATTGAATCATGTCTGAAGTTGGCCGTAAGCTTTCCAAAGATAATGTTTAATTACATATTAATATTTGTGACGATGTCTTTCAACTGCATGCTTAATTAATATTAATTAATAGCAAAGCGGTGAGCTGGCAGAATCGTCAACAAACCGGGTAAAATTCTTAGTGGCATTTCATCAGTCTTTAGGTTCTGAATTCAAAATTCACTGAGGTCGACTTTGTTCTTCGTTCTCTCGAGATCGATAAAATAAGTACCAGTTGAGCACTGAGATCTATGTAATCACTTGCACTCTCTCCTAAATTACTGGCATTGTGCAAAAATGTTAAACCAATATTTATTTTTATTATTAAGGCAGCGAGCTGTCAGAATCTTTAACATACCGGATAAAATGCTTAGCGGCATTTCGTCCGTCTTTACGTTTTGAGTTCATATTCCACTGAGGTCGACTTTGTCCTTCATCCTTTCGGGGTCGATAAGATAAGTACCAGTTGAGCACTAAAGCCTATTTGATAAACTTATCCCTTCCCTGAAATTGCTAGCATTGTGTCAAAATGTGAAACCAATATAGTTTTCTGGAAATTCAATAATGAATGGAACAATGGAAATATGGAAATCGTTTCTAAAATTCAAATTACAAATCGTTACTATTGTTGTTATTTAAATTCCAATGATGGCAATTTATTTCTTAGAAACTATCCCATTTTTATAGAGAGAATTCAAAGAATAAAATGAAAATAAAAATGCATACATACATAAGCGTGTGTGTGTGTGGATGCATATATATAGACTTAGGCAAAAATTTATTTCTTCAGTAAATGTTTTAACTAAACATTCACTTAACAACAAACACGTGTTCTTACCATCCTATTTACATGTACTTTTACCAATTTTAACGGGTCAATGTAAAGAATTGTCAATATTGTGCTTTCTGCTTGATGGGTTTTAGACAAAATACATCGGGGAAATTTCAGTGATTCATTAAATTTATTTCTGTTCTCGAGAAACATTTATTAGCTTTCAATTCGAGTTCTGCTTGTCAAAAGTAAATATTTAATGTATATATTAAATGCATACGTGTAACAATTTCTTGCACGGCACATTTCAAATATTTATTTGCTTATCAACATATCAACGAACTTATGCAAGTTACGTGTGTGTGTGTGTGTGTGCACGTATATGTGTATGTATGTACGTGCGTGCCTGTGTATGTGTATGTGAGTGTGTGTATCATAATAGTTGCGTGTGTATAAATATTTATAAAGTGTTAATGAATTTTTTTCCTTATTTAATAAATAGCCATTTACTTTTTAATGGGAATTAAACAAATATGGAGGCAACAATATAAATCGTTGTAGCAGTTACAGTTTTTTTCTTTCTTCACTACGTGATAGATCATCATATGATGAATATTCTCAATGAATAAATAAATATGTATTCTAGCTGGTGATATTTCTGGTTGGAAATGTCTGAAAAAAATTAATCTTACATCATTTCGTTTAATATATATATATATCACTCGTCATCATAAATTATTTTCTGATAGAGTTATATCTCTGTAAGCAGAATATATCTCAAAATCAGGTAAGAATATTTAGGAAACTTGTTTAGACTATTTTTCCGAGTTGCTTCCTTTCTAAAAATAATAAAACGCAAGAAATATTTAGCAACAGATGTAATCTGTAGCTTAATAAAAGGTGTAAAAGAAATCAATCGATAAACTGATAAATAATGAACTATTCGATCATATTTATCATGGTGACCTTTGTTGAGCGACAAAGATTTACAAAGTTAATGATAAAAAGTGTATGAAAGACATTGAAGTCATTTAATGTATATCGATCAGTAAAAAACAAGTACTAATCGTGGGGTGGGGAGATGTGTGTACCTTAAGGTCCTAGAAGAACTATAAGAATTTGGCGAAGATTGGAATCATAGTGACGTTACAATGAAATTGCAACTGGAAGTTTGAAGTAGGAATAAGAAAGTGGCGTAGAGAAGTACACAAAAGAACTTGTTTCAAAGACTTTTATCAAACCGTTAATCCCTTCGCTAATCCCTAATTTTTTCTTTCTCGTTTTTTTTTTTTTGTTTTATTTCTACGTTCTCTCTTCATTTTTTCTGCTCAATCCTTTCTGTGGAAGAACGTAGACTCGAAACATCAAATACTTTTTCATTCTTCTCGAGCGTTAAACTAATACACTTGCTAGTTGTTCCTTCACCCGTCTTCGTCTTTTGTTTTCTGTAAATTTGAACTATGTATTGATCTATGTGTTTCCACGACCCTTAGCACACGCATACAGAAACACAAGCACGCAAATAAAATATATCTTATTCAGATATAAACATCTTCTTCATATATTAATGTCACAATATTGCAGGATATTAAATGATTGGGCTAATTGTAATACTTACATTTAACCGTCCAAATAATCTCTACGTACAGTTATTAAAAGATATACAAGTTTCATACCTTAGCAACCACGTTTGGAGGAAGAGAGGTTTTATATGCAATGCGTTCTGTTACGATTATCGGCGAGACAGTGATTAGCGAGATAATGCATTATCGTTTAATCTCAGGTTCTATTTATGTTATACACACACACACATTAGTATTATAAAGCATAACTATTCATATTTATGGATATCTATACTTGTGATATTTTTTGTATCACGAAAGGGTAATTATGCTAACAATGAACAAAATGTGAATTTAACATTTGACGAATTGTTTTATCGATTGCTTGATTAATATGCATGAACAGCGTGACCAAGTAGTTAAGACGATCACTTCCCAACTACAATATACTGATTTCAATCCCACTTCATAGAATCTTCGGCGGATTTATTTACTAAACTCATAAACAATATCTACGTGTGTACCTTTTAAACATTTAAACCTGCTGTGTAAATCTACACAAGTGGAAGGCAGCCAAATTCTTTCTTATTTACTTATATACTCCAGCCACACTGAAACCAGAATCCTTCCTCGCTGCTGCTTTGAACTCGTAACACGTACGCATTTATACACCTCATTGCTTTCAGCTGTCACGCCGTAGTATACTCACAATGTTCTTGGGGGAATAGGTTTAAACAGGCTGTAGATATTTTATACATTAAATTCAACCCTGCAACTGGCCGGTTGTTCTTTACCATGTGAGTGGTTCTGTGCGTGTGGGGAGGTACCAATTATGTGTCAGCCAGAGCTAGCCAGTGTGGTGTGCAAATATCCCCTCAGAGAGCTTTCTGGTAAAGACTAAGATGCGGTCGGTAGAAGGTCAACTTTTGAACCAATATTCAAAATGTCTTTTATCTTTTTCTTGTTTCAGTCATTTTAACTGCGGTCATGCTGGAGTAAAACCTTGAAGGGTTTTAGTCCAACAAGTCAACCCCAGGCTTTATTATTTTTCTTTTAAATTTGTACTTATTCTATCGGTCTCTTTGGACGAATCACTAAGTTACGAAGACGTAAAAACATCAACACGGGTTGTCAAACTGTGGGAGAGTGAAACCCTAGGACACACATACACACACACATGTATATATATATATATATATATATAT
>NC_068987.1:83932649-83937055 GCF_001194135.2 Octopus bimaculoides
ACAACTTAGTTTATAGATTCTCAGAATTTGAAATGCTTTCTCCTTAAGGCCTTTAAATACTAGGATACATCAACCAACATTGGTGACTTCGATGTCGGATATATTCAGAAAATAACCCTTTCCACTATAGACATAAGGCCTGGAATTTCAGGGGAATTGTCGATTATATCGTCGACCCCAGTACGCAACTGGTACTTAATTTATCGACCTTGAAAGGATGAAAGGCAAAGTCGACCTCGGTGGAATTTGAACTCAGAACGTAGCAGCAGACGAAATACCGCTAGGCACCTCATCCAGCGTGCGTGCGAACGTTTATCGTTTCTGCCAGCTCGCCGCCTGTATTCAGAAACTAACGGATAAGAAGTATATTTAAGAAAATATGAATATCGTCGAGCTGGCAGAATCGTTAGCACGCCAGGGAAAATGCTTAGCGGTATTTCGTCTGTCTTTACGTTCTGAGTTCAAATTCCGCCGAGGTCGACCTTACCTTTCATCCTTTCAAGATCGATAAATCAAGTACCAGTTACGCACTGGGGTCGATCTAATCAACTGACCGCCTCCCCTAAAATTCCGGGCCTTGTGCCTAGAATAGAAAAGAATATGAATGTAATAAAGATGGCGAGCTGGCAGAAATGTTAGCACACCGGACAATATGCTTAGCGATATGTCGTCTGTCTTTATGTTCTGAGTTCAAATTCCACCGAGGTCGACTTTGCCTTTTATCCTTTCAGGGTCGATAAATAAAGTACCAGTTACGCACTGGGGTCGATCTAATCGACTTAATCCCTTTGTCTGTCCTTGTTTGTCCCCACTATGTTTAGCCCCTTGTGGGCAATAAAGAAATAAAAAAACTTCAGCACACCGGGCGAAATGCTAAGCGGTATTTCGTTTGTCTTTAAGTTTTGAGTTCAAATTCCGCCGAGGTCGACCTTATCTTTCATCCTTTCGGGGCTGATAAATTAAGTACCAGTTGCGTACTGGGATCGATCTAATCGGCTGGCCCCAAAACTTTCGGGCCTTGTGCCTTGAGTAGAAACCAATATGAATGTAGCATCAAAGGATATCGATATTTGTATGAAAATGGTATTTCTCAGCGATATACGTATAATATACATATATACTTCTATAAACGTATATACACACATGTATATGTATGTGAGTCAATCATTTTTGAGTATTTCTAAAAGTCATATACGAGTACATTTATAAGAAATGAAATAAAGCGCGAAATTAATGTTAATTTGCTTCACATTCTTTCGGGGTCGATAATTTGAGCAAAGGGATCGACGTGATCGACTTCTTCTCTCAAAATTGTTTGCCTTGTACCAAAATTAGGAAGAATGTATATGCGTGTGTATATACATACTTACATACATATATACATATATATATATATATATATATATATATCCTCTGTGTGTGTGTGAGTGTATGGAGCAAAAAGTACTGGAAGAATAATTGAAACAACGTCGGTAACGTTTCCAGTGATATATTTTTACTAAAATTCTTTTCATCCCATTCTGAACTTTATCAGACATATATTCGTTCATGATACTAAACACGCTTTTAAATAAAAATCCACCAAATTTTGTAGTACTTAATACTCGTTCAAACATATCAATAATTTCTTTTTCATTCACATGTGCTAAATCCGTAGAGTATACGCGGTAATTCAATGCCGATCTCTCCATGTCACTAAAGTTCACACAATTCAATCGCACTCGCACACACACACACACACGCAGACGCGCGCGCGCGCACACGCGTGCGCGCACACGCGTGCGCGCACACACACGCACACATACACACACACACTCGCACGCGCGCGCGCGCACACACACACACACTCACACACACACACACACACTCACACACACACACACACACACAAATCAAATTTTTTTTCCCCCTCACAGCTAAAATCTGGAGTTCTCTTTTATGTTAAGATGTCATTAACTATGAAAGAAGAGTCTTTGATTTAACACCCGAAATGTTTTTTCTTCTTCTAAAGTTTCAGAAATCTCAAGATGGTTATAGTGAAGAAAATTTCTATAATTGCTTTGTGTCTTATTTAGAGAAATAAATGCCTTGGAAATGTAAGAAGCCATTCCCGAATGACCAAATTACATTTATTATCTGCACATTCAGTTTGATTCTGTTTGTTTTTACTTTCAGATGAAGTAACTGAGACGGAAGAGAAATGATAGACGCCATCTTGGTTCTAAAGATTACTGGCATATTCCAAATGTAAATGTAAGAATTTTAGAGTATTGCATTCCACTTATCAATATCATTATCTAAGATATATCTCTCTACCGCAGCAGAAAGACCCTCTGAGGGATTTCAAATTCAATCAATTTATTGATGTTTTTCTATTTTGCATTGATTCCCAAATGGCTTTCGTTAAAATTTCAAATTTTCAAATTTAAATATCCTCTTACACTCGGAGCATCACAAAACAAAGACATACATGTGAATGCAAACGCCGAGACCCACACATACAAAAACACATATGCGCGCATTCTGTGACACACGACCCAAGGAATATGTAGTGTACACAAAAAAAAAACTAACACATAAATACATACATAAAAAGAAAACCAATTTAAGACTAATACAAGTAATGCTGATTAGAAATGATTAAAATGTTTACAAATCGGCAGACCATTCGTTTTAAAAATGTATCTATTAATAATTATTTATTTACACAAACTCACATACACGCAAGCATAGACTGTCGTCCACTCATTTAGACGCATGCATATCTGCAGACAAGCTCAAATAATCTCCAACCAGCGTTGAGAAGGTCGCTAATCTAATTTATGTTTCAGCTGATGTCATTCTCGTTGAGTTATTTATGTTTTGCTGTATTCTTTAGCTATTTAAATATTTTAATGCTTTCCGTCAATGGATCGCTGCCATGCTGGTCCATGTCTAGCAAAGCTGGACAACCACCTGTTGTTTACATCAAATCAAATGCATAATTTGTCTAGAAGCGTGGCGTAGTGGTGATGGTGTAGCACTCTTCATCGCAAGAATGTAGTTTCGATTACCGGAAAGGGAAGTGTGTCTTGTTCTCGAGCAAAGCACTTCATTTCACGTTGCTCCAGTCCACCCATCTATGAATCGAAAGCCCTGCAACGAAATGGCGTCTCGTTCAACTGGAATCAGGGTCAGGCTATGATATAGGTCCCTTATGCGCCATTGAAACTATGTTAGGGTATGTCTACAAGAATTTGTAGCAATATTTTCAAGAGACTGAATCTTACTTTGTGGACCTGGAAAAGGCATATGTCCATACGTCGTAGGATATGCCATGCAGAAGTTTTCAGAAGTCTGAGATTGATGGGCAGCTTCTCGTTGTTTTGAAGTCCTTCACCAGGAGTGCGTGTTATACATAATGTTTACAAATGGATCTACATGCACAACCGAGGCGGAAGTGGTACCAAATTCAGCGGTTGTAGGACCAGCATATTAATATTTGTGAATGACAGGGCTCTGCTTAATTCAGCAGAATGTGATCCCCAGCATGCACTAAATTTGCCTTTAATCCCTTCGGCGAAATTTGAACTCAGAACGTAAAGACAGACGAAATACCGCAAAGCATTTCGCCCAGCGTGCTAACGTTTTCGCCAGGTCACCGTCTCATAACTAGAAATATTGACTAATGTGTGCATGCCGGCGTGTGAAGGAATAAAATTGTTAAGGTCTACCTATGAAAAGCAGGCATCTTGTTTCAATATGTTTTTCCTTCTGCGACCAGGAAAAGATATCGCCCTGGATAGTTTCAGTATGTATTAGTGCTTCATCAGTGACCAGGTGCTTATTCATCTCAAGAGAGAGAATTGTTACTTATTGCTATTTATATAAGTTCGTGCAAACTAATTTTGCTCACCTATTTCGTATAAGAGTGCAAACGTTTGAAAAAGTACATCCATAATTCTAAAATGTAATGATATGACTTCAGCTTTCATGCTGTCTCTCACTACCACTCGATTTCTATCTCCCTCTCTCTCTCTTTCTCTCCATAATTCTTTATATACACATAAATACACATATACACATGTGTGTATATGCATATATATATTTATATATATACATACATACATATATATCTATATATATATGTCTCTTTCTATATATATATATATATGTGTGTGTGTATGTATATATATGTGTGTGCGTGTGTGTGTGTATATGCATGCACACACATGTATATATGTATGTATATTTGTACATGTGTATATGCATAGAAATATATACACGTATACGTACACATACACACACACAAACATATATATATACACAAACATCTATATGTATATAAACACGTATATATGAATACACCCACATACACATATACATATATATATATATATATATATATATATATATATATATATATA
>NC_068987.1:83937203-83940592 GCF_001194135.2 Octopus bimaculoides
TTTGGGAATTTACGTGAAAAATAAACATTTTAACCACGTTGCTATCGTGCTCGTGTGTGTGTGTGTGTGTGTGTGTGTGTGTGTGTGCAAGCAAATTTGTATACATACATTTAATGTTTCCATTTGTCTACACAAAGAAAAAAAAAACGGTAAGGCATCAACATCGCCAACATTCTACACAGTAAATTTTAGAATAATTAGTGACAATAAAGTGCAATTATTTCCTTACATCACTTTCAGAATCTGCATCCAATTTCGGCACTGATGCATGAAGTTTGGATAATGCATAAATCTAAGCCTTTGCTAATGAAGTTGTCAAGCTCAACACCTCCACTGCGAAGCTCCTCGTGATTCTATTTACTTGTGCAATATTCAGCAGGTGAGTATCCGCCCACACACCTGACAAACGTGCACACGCATGCTCAAACGCAAGCACGCATCCACACATGCAAGCCCCCATCCCACCACATATTTATATAGGATGAGTAAGACAAGACAGGATGTAGGCTTTAGAAATAAATGATGCACTCATTGATATATATATATATATATATATATATATGTGTATATATACGCCCGAAACGTCATACACTCTCTCTTTCCTTTCCTGAGCGTCCAATAATACTATCCATATCACGTCCTCACTTTGTTGTTTTTTTTTGTTTTTTTGTTATTGTTTTTTTGAACTATATATATATATATATATACACACATGCACAAACGCGCACACTCGTATTTGTATACAAAACCGTTGTTGGGCAACGAGCCGTGAATCGTTTTAAATAAACCATATATGTGTGTACGCGTCTGTGAATATATGTACGAATATATATGTATTTGTATACACACATGCACACACTCATCTGCAATGCTGACAAGCATTCATATACTATTATTTATGCATTCAACAATTCATATTGACACTCTAAAAAATTTTCTTTGTATCAATTTTAACACCACCACACCGCTTCTTCCTTAGTCGAGCACTCCTGCCGGGATTTACTGCTTGTATGAGATAGAATTTTCATCTCTATATAAAATCATTCACCATCTTCCCATTATTCGTCCTGTCTCTATTCAATCAACCCCACTACACTATACACACAGCCATATAATCGAAATGTGACTCATTATTCCAGCTAACGGATCGTGACCTTGTCGATGAAACATAACTCGTCTCTCGGCAAAGATATATATATATATATATATATATATATATATATATATATATATATATATATATATATCACCGTCATATTGAAGTAACCTGGACTCTGTCTTTTCTATGCAGACATTACCATAGTTCAAATTAATTCTTAAATATTAATAGAACTTACTCTGAAATGAAATCATTTAAACGCATTAGATTCTACTCAGTAAAGCTTCTCTGTTTATTTTCCATAAAATATATTTTCCATAAAATATATTTTCCAAATAGGAATAGGCATGGCTGTGTGGTTAAGAAGCATTTTTTTTTTCGATATTACATGGTTTCAGGTTCAGTCCCAGGTCGTTGTACATTCTGGTCGGTGAATAAATTGTGAGCAAATTTGACCATCGGGAACGGCGTGAAAGTCCTTCGTATGTATCTGTGTGTGTTTGTGCGTGTATGCATGTGCAAAACACCCTTTCTTTCTTTCCCCGAGCGCCATATTTAATACTTTGCATGTACCACATCCTCGCGTTGTTGTTTTTTCTTGTCTTTTATTCTTTTTCATTAACTATATAGGCGCAGGAGTGGCTGTGTGATAAGTAGCTTGCTTACCAACCATATGATTCCGGGTTCAGTCCCACTGCGTGGCACCTTGGGCGAGTGTCTTATAGTATAGACGGAAACTGAAAGAAGCCCGTCGTATATATATATATATATATATGTATGTGTGTGTATATGTTCCTGTGCCTGTGTCCCCCCCCCCCAGCATCACTTGACAACCGATGCTGGTGTGTTTACGTCCCGGTAATTTAGCGGTTCAGCAAAAGGGACCAATAAAACAAGTACTAGGCTTACAAAGAATAAGTCCTGGGCTCGACTAAAGGCGGTGCTCTAGCATGGTCGCAGTCAAATGACTGAAAAAAGTAAAAGAGTAAAAGAATATATATATATATGAAAGAGAGAGGGGGGAAGATGTGTGTTGTGTGTGCACGTCTCTGTCTCTCTAACCTCCATCACTCAACAACTCGCGTTGATCTGTTTAAACCCCGTTATGTAGCGATTCAGCAACAAAAAATGACAGATTATGTTCCAGATTTCAAGAAAGCCTTTTGGTCGATTTGTTCACCTAAACCAGTGATTCTCCATAATTTTCTGTCGATCGATCCCCCTTCGATTCTTATTTTGCTCGGCTGGATCTCTGTAGCCCTTCGATGATTCAAAGAATCCTATCATTATATTTTAATCATTAAATATTTTTAGGATTTATGTAAAAAAGAAATTGTTAAAATACTTTAAAGTAGTTGTATACTGTTAACTTAACGCGACAGTCCCAATAAGGGAATCATGATACTGGTATTTAGCCCTAGGAAACTGGATCGCTTCCTGTCGGCCTTGACGCATTTCCTGTGTCCTTATGTTTACGAGTCGGAGACAAACACCTCCATCCAGCCAAGCCTGCATCTGTTTCTGACTTTTTGTTCGTCATCAGCCTGGTGTAGCATGACTTGCTGGCTGAAGATGCCTGTCAAGCTAAGCATCTCCACCCAGCCAAGCCTGCATCCAGGGACATGTTTCTGAGTTTTTGCTTGTCATCAGCCTGGAGTATCACGACTAGCTGTCTGTAGATGCCTGTCACGCTCTCCTATTAAAATACTTTGTTTATTGTAAAAGTTTAACCAATTACTTGCACATAAAATTTTAACAGCAAAATCTTATAGAGACTCTTAAATCTCTTCTGAGGACTGACTGAGAACTGTTGATATAAACTCTTCTAGGAAGAGCCCCAGTATTGCCGCATTCTAAAAAAGACAGAAGAAATGAATACAAGATAATTTCAAATTTCAAATCTTTACCGGAAGAGAACTGGACAGTTTATATTCTACCTCTGCGAGACAGAATTTGTTTTTCATATATATGAAATAGGCACAGGAGTGGCTGAGTGGTAAGAAGCTTGCTTCCCGGCCACATGGTTCCGGGTTCAGTCCCACTGCGTGGCACCTTGGGCAAGTGTCTTCTATAGCCGCGGGCCGACCATAGTCTTGTGAGTGGATTTAGTAGACGGAAACTGAAAGAAGCCCGTCATGTATGCATGTATTTGTGTGTCTGTGTTTTTCCTCCCCACCATCGATTGACAACCGATGTTAAAGTGTTTACGTCTTCGTAACTTAGCGGTTCGGCAATAGATACCGATAGAATAAGTAGTAGGCTTACAAAGTATGGGGTCGATTTGTTTGAC
>NC_068987.1:83940868-83941867 GCF_001194135.2 Octopus bimaculoides
TGTACATATATATGGGAGAATGTACGAAAAAAACAACAACAACAGACGAGGACAGGTGGTGTAAACAACAAAAGGATGTATGAGTTTGACGCTCGGGAATACAAAAAGTCTTTAACATTTCGAGCTACGCTCTTCAACAGAAAGAATACGGAGAAAACAAGGAGAAAAACACGAAGAAAAAAAATGTATGTATGTATATACACACACACACACACTCACACACACATTTGTGTGTGTGAGTGTGTGTTGTGTGTCTATATTTGTCACCCACAACCGCTTGAGAACCGGTGTTGGTATGTTTACGTTCCCAGAACTAGTGGTTCCGCAAAAGAGCTCGATAGAAAAAGTACGTGGCTTAAAAATTTATAAGCCCCGGGGTCAATTTGTCCCACTAAAACACTTCAAATCCGTGCCCCAGTATGGTAACAAATATTAAAAAAATGAAAAAGATTCGAACCAATATTTCAGTCCTGATTGTTTCCTTTGTTCACTTTATGTAAACCCCAGGTGCTCAGACGTAAAAGATATATTTTTTTTTGTCTTTTTTAGTCTAGACACAAGACCAGAAATTTCGGGGGAGGGGGTCAGTCGATTAGATCTACCCCAGTACGCAACTGGCACTTAATTTATCGTCCCTGAAAAGATAAAAAGTAAAGTCGACCTCAGCGGAATTTGAACTCAGAACGTAACGGCAGACGAAATACCGCGAAGCATTTCGCTTAGTCTTGCTAACGTTTCTGCCATCTCACCGCCTTTTGATGTAAAATATATCGTACGAGCGTGAATTTTTATGATTTTGTTTCTGTGTAAGAAAAAAAAAATGTGTAAACTGTTGCATCGAGTTACATAATTTTACGCATTAAAGTGGAAACTTGGCTATTCGACAAATAGAGATCGATATAATAAATATGAAACTTAAATCTTTACTTTGATCAGTATGATGTTTTTCCGTGTGTATTTGTTTGCATGTCTTTGTGTATACGATACTTTAAAACAGAA
>NC_068987.1:83942265-83944064 GCF_001194135.2 Octopus bimaculoides
ATATATGTCTGTCTCTTTCTATCTGTCGATTTATCGCTATCTATCTATCTATCTATCTATCTATCTATCTATCTATCTATCTATCTATCTATCTATCTATCTATCTATCTTCCCAGATATATGCTTAGGTGCGTGTAAGTATGATTATCAGTGTTGTATGTTTTAATGTTTGTATATGTGTGTGTGTGTGTGTGTGTGTGTGTGTGTGTGTGTGTGTGTGTGTGTTTATTTGTGCGTATACATTAATATACGTGTGTCTTTGTGTCTTTACAACAGTTGCTGGTGTGTTTACGTCCATGCAACTTAGCAGTTCGACAAAGAAAGCAGTTAAGATAAGTACCAGGCTTAGAAATGAGACTGGGATCAATTCGTTCGACTAAAAGTTTACAAGGCGGTGCCCCAGCATTGCCGCAATCTAATGACTGACATAAGTAAAAGATAAAAAATAAAACAAACGTAGATTTCCAATGCCAGCATTTCTTACGAGTAAACTGTCTCCACATCAAAGGAGATGCTCTCGTTCGGGGACACTCGCCGGTGGTCCGCATATTACTAGTTAGAGCCACTTGCTCGTGTATCTGCTGCGGTTAAGGGAATCTAGACTGTTTCCGTAGGCGTGACGGCATTGGTAAAGTGGATTACCAGAGATCTTCCCATGCAACTGAATATGGTTTTCCTGTTTCCCATGCAATCCACTGGAAGCACCAGACAGCGCGGTTCCAATCGAGGTCATGCACTCTTCCCATAAATACGTTAGGAATAAATTTAAATATGGAAACCATTAACCTTGCAAAGAAATTCTCACACAACCCAAACATTTCCCTGTGGTGGCTTTTATGTTTATATTAATCTCAAACATCTTATGCCTATATTAGAAGCCAATATTATGAGGATTTACATTGGTTGGCAGATATCAGCATGGATTACAAAACAGTTTGTTCGTTGAGGTTACAAACAAGGCCACCGACTCTTCTTAGACTCATTAGACTCTCAATGCTTCTGGCTAACAAAACTCAACGGTGTCATGTCACCAGCTGTCCGAGAACCAATACGCTAATAAAGTGTGTTTTGAACACTCATTCGGCGTGAAGTTGTTCTCCTCTGAAGAAACATAATAGCGATGGGAATATTCACGTTCGATTCTACAGACACAAATGTGTAAGTGATCACAATATTATTCCGGTACTAAGGCGGTAAGCTGGCAGAAACGTTAGCACGCCGGGCGAAATGCTTAGCGGTATTTCGTCTGCCGTTACGTACTGAGTTCAAATTCCGCCAAGGTCGACTTTGCCTTTCACCTTTTCGAGGTCGATAAATTAAGTACCAGTTACGCACTGGGGTCGATATGATCGACTTAATCCTTTTGTCTGTCCTTGTTTGTCCCTTCTATGTTTAGCCCCTTGTGGACAACAAAGAAATCAAAAACGTTAGCACGCCGGGCGAAATGCTCAACGGTGTTTCTTTTGTCTTACGCTCTCAGTTCAAATACCACCGAGATTATTTTTGACTTTTATCTTGTTGAGGTTCGATAAAATAAGTACCAGTCGAATACGTGGGTCGCTGTAACCGGTTTATCCCACCATCCGAACTTGATGGCCTTTTGCCTCGATTTGAAACCAATATTATTCCCGTGTGCTTATTTGTAGATATAGGTATCGATATTGTTTGGGAATGGCAAAGGAACATAGTCGTGAGAGTGGAACAAATTTCTGTGTTGTAATCGGTTATGACGCTTTCATTTCCGAGTTCGCATCATGCCTTTATCCACTGTATATATATATATATATATATATATATAT
>NC_068987.1:83947986-83953469 GCF_001194135.2 Octopus bimaculoides
TATATATATATATATATATATATATCTTCGCATCCGACACGTCTAGGGTCATTTTGTACTGCTTCGTCAGTATCCGATATCATCAAGTTTCCACCCACCCTTCCATCCGTTCTGCCAACAACCCTTTCCTTCATTTCTCCATTCAACCATATAGTGTAGTTAGATGGCCCATTGTCTAGCAGAAACCCACCCGAGCGTTTCCTTTCTACACCCGAGTATGTTGTGATGAACTGAATATTTTCCTAACCTAATGTTAACATCAATTGGGAAAGGGATTAACGAAAAATAATGGCTGCTTCTGGAACTCTCGTTAGTAATGTTATCCATCACGTGACTAGTCTACTGCATGCAAATGATCTCCGTCTCCATCGCCTGCAGTCTTATTCATGCTTTTTCTCTGTCTTATCACCCTATCGCCTTCCCCATCATACCTGTCACTCTTCTCCTTTCATTCCTTCCAAATGTTTCTCGAAAGGGCTACAAGTGTCATTTGTCAATAAAGTGTAAATTAGAGAAACCACGATTTTTATTTTCTTTCACACTAGAAATATGTCACCAGACTCATTTAGAGTTTCCCGCTTAAAACACTTTACAAGCGGACATCAAGTTGAATACACTTAAAAAGCATTCATTCGGAAAGAAGCAACATATTGACAAGCATCTGTCTGTCCACAAGCCCATTTCACCGTCTCAAGAATATACACAGATAGAGATATACGCTCCTCTTCATATGTAGGTATGCATTTATGAGTGTGAATGTGTTTGTATGTATTAGTTTTACGCATACAAGTTTGTGTATATATGTTTATGTATAAGTTCATATATATAAATGTGTGTATGTGTATGTATATATGAACACAAGAATACAAGACGAAAACACGTGTTAAACTATGCCCACTTCACCTGTAAGTAGAAGTATACACGATTTCGCAGTACAATAACAATAATAATTCTTTCAACGATAGGCACAAGACTGAAATTTTGTTGGAGAGGGTTAATGGATTATATTGTCTCCAGTGTTCGACTGGTACTTATTTTATCGATCCCGAAACGATGAAAGACAAATACGACAGCGGTAGAATTACAACTGAGAACGTCTTAAAGAGGGACTAAGAGCCATTAAATGTTTTCTTCGTAATAATAATAAACGTTACTACTGGAGGACAAGACCTGATATTTGCAGAGACGATCCTAGCGTTCGTGTGGTATGTATTTTATCGACCCGAAAGTATGAACGGTAAATTCGATCTCCGCAGAATATGAACCCGGAACGTAAAAGCGGACTGAGTGCTGCTAAGATTTTTGTTTGATGTGCCAGGTTGCCGCCTCCAATAATAATCATAATAATAATAATAATAATAATAATAATAATAATAATAATAATAATAATAATAATAATAATAGCAACAACAACAATGGAATAGCTAAGAACGTGTGTGCACTGGTTAAGAACTGCATGTCTAGTTGGAAAACGCGTCTTTCCTGTATCAACCAGCACTTAGACGAGGTACCAATCTTGCTTACCTTTGTTTACACATATATATACATTCTTTTATTTTTTTATTTGTTTCAATCATTTGACTGCGACCATGCTGGAGCACCACATTTTACTTATTCTATCGGTCTCTATTGCCGAACCGCTACGTTAGTGGGGCGTAAACACACCAACATCGGTTGAGGGAGGACAAGCACAGACACACAAATACATACATACATACATACACACACACACACATACACACACACACACACACATATATATATATGTGTATATATATATATATATATATATATATATATATATATATATATACGACGGGCTTCTTTTAGTTTCTGTCTTCCACATCCACTCACAAGGCTTTGGTCGGCCCGAGGCTATAGTAGAAGACAGTTGCCCAAGCGGCTAAGCAGTGGAACTGAACCCGGAACCATGTGGTTGCACACATCCACTCCTGCGCCAATGTTTCCTTTTAGTTTTTTTAGCTGTTCTCATTTATAAGCGAGGATCCACCGTAAGAATATAGATAGCAACAACTATAGAAGTGTTACATGTAGGGTTCTGGAAAAGGGTTTTCAAATAATGCAGGAGCTTCTTTGGGCGAATTATTGTGTATGTGAAAAGCCCGACTTTTTACATGGTAGACACAAACAGGCATTTGGAGTTCCTCGTACAAAACACAGCGCTACCTCACGGTGGAACGCTGGAATTATCTGTCCCGAGAGCCATGTAAGTGTAAACGGCATTTTTATGTATACTCTCCTTTACTCTTTTACTCTTTTACCTGTTTCAGTCATTTGATTGTGGCCATGCTGTGGCACCGCCTTTAGTCGAGCAAATCGACCCCAGGACTTATTCTTTGTAAGCCTAGTACTTATTCTATCGGTCTCTTTTGCCTAACTGCTAAGTTACGGGGACGTAAACACACCAGCATCGGTTTTCAAGCGATGTTTGGGGGGGGGGGGCAAACACAGACACACAAACATATACACACACATAAATATATATATGCATACGACAGGCTTCTTTCAGTTTAGTCTTTGGTCAGCCCGAGGCTATAGTAGAAGACACTTGCCCAAGGTGCCACGCAGTGGGTCTGAACCCGGAACCATGTGGTTGGTAAGCAAGCTACTTACCACACAGCCACTCCTACGCCTATATCTTAAAAAAAAATTATTATCTTTTATCTGTTTTAACAAAAGATTTGTACATGCTTTTACATGTATTTTATTTGATTTTTCACTATTTGTTACTATCCGTATGTAGTTTTCGAACTTTTTAGGCCTTTAAATATATTCGGTGAGATCAACGCACAGTCGGATAAATCGACTAAAGTTGGCGTTTATTTTTACCAATAATGTCTTAAGAGGAAAAAAGTGCTATGTGCAGTCAAAAAGGACGTAACTCGAAACAACGTAAGTCGGAATATGCCTGTATTCAATGTTCAGCTCCGTGAATGAATTTGCAAATTGTATATCAAGTAGTTATTTTCTTTACCTGAAAAGCTAGCTTTCTAGAAATCTATTAAGAGGGAGAATAGCAAGTGCAGATCAGTACAGAGGAAGGGACACTTGATGACTCAAGCGTGGAAAGTAGAAAAGGGTTTCACAGCTTCTAATAATTGTTAATAAACCTGAGAATATCGAATGTATTTTGTGTCTTTTAAGAAACCATATTACATCATTACGACTGAAAAGACTTAGTAAATTATCTGAGGCTAACAATAATTATTGGTGCAAATATAAATTTATCACATTGTTAGCTACTCTGATATCAAATCTGCAAGGCATCTACTTTAAATAAATAAGCTCCCGATTTAAGGCAGGACTAATGCCTTAGATTTCAGATAGCAACATCTCAGAAAAATAGCAAAGGGTATGCTTCTGGGCCTTATTAGACCCTACCAAACTGAAATTATTTCACTTAAAATATAGATATTATCCTTGTGTAGTTGGGCATTGTCATAAAATTAACAATTTCCAGCGTATTTTTTTTTTTTGCGTTTTCCTCAAAATGACATTTCTGTCTATAAATAGCAATATCTCCGAGAATAATTGATGTAATAGGCTGAAATTTTGCATGTGTATTACTTTGATACTTGCCTAGATGCTATTTTAGTGTGATTTGATACACTTCATTTGTTCATCTTCTAGAGACACTTTAATGCTACTACCCAGGGGTTATAAACGCCCGAACTACTGCATATGGCTACATGCGACCCCACAATAAAATGTAGAGCAACTTCATCAATATCTTTGATTCAGCATCTAGTCTGTACCCTAATCTGTTAGTATTCCAAGTTAGAGCATATTATCTTTTATAGTTTTGTAGAAAATTTGACCTAAATGAAGTGTTTGTTTGCTTTGTCTCTTATTTTGAATTTATAATTAGGTCATGAATAGATAATGTGGAAATTTTAATGTCTTTTGATAGAACATTGTTCTTGATGTATGTCATATGTAATTTTCCTAGGTTTTATTTCTGCTGAGTGAGAGCATTTTCAATTTAGGAGTGTTTTCCTACTTCTGAGCTGTAAGTTTTGTCTTGTGGAGTTATATACCTAGTGTTAAATTTATTTTTCTTTTTATATGAAGGAAAACAATGTACAATGCAATCAACAGGAAGGGTCTTAGGTTACTAGAAGGCTTGTGATCTAATGCTGGGTATATCCATACGTTTCAACACAAGAAATATTAGAGAAAGATTCGCATCAGAATTTTCGCCAAGTGCAAATTAACAAGCTTTGTATGTTGGTTCGGCATGGAAAAGAGAAAACAAAATGAGTGTCAATGGATTTGGTAGATGGAAACTGCGTGAAAGCTTGTCGTATGTATTGCATGAATATGTGTGCCAGTGTTCGTTCTCCTCACTTGACAACAGGTGTTGGTTTGTTTACGCCCACGTAACTTAGCAGTTCGGCATAGAGGTAAATACAATTGATACCAGTTTCTAAAAAAATAAGTATAGGGTCAATTTTTTTTCGACTAAGGCGTGCCCCAGTACAGCCGCAGTTTAATGAACTGTTCATTCTTCTCCATTTGACAACGGGTGTTGGTTTGTTTACGCTCACGTCACTTAACAGTTCGGCGATAGAGGCCTATAGAATAGATACCTGATTCTAAAGAATAAGTACAGGGTTCATTTGTTCGATTAAGACGCTTAATAACCTGAAACAAGTAAGTGATCAAATATATGCACACACCTGCATGTAAATTGTATTATATTCTATTATGTGAGTGTTTTGCATTTTGGCAAACCGGTCAGAAATGAGGACTACCGTTTCACAAATACATTTTAGACAAAACATAACTGGCACTCCGTCGATTACGACGACAAGAATTCCAGTTGATCCAATCAACGGAACAGCCAGCTCGTGGAATTAACGTGCATGTGACCCCACATACACGTGTACCATTAACGTAGTTCTCAGGGAGATTCAGCGTGACACAGAGCGTGAGAAGGCCGGCCGTTTGAAATACAGGTACCGAGTAAACTGCAACGTGAAATAATGTGCCTTGCTCAAGGACAGAACGCGTCGCTGGGAATTGAACTGACAACCTTGCGATTGTGAGATGAGCACCCTACCCACTAAGTCACGTGCTTTCACAGACAAAATATAAACGATGCTGCAAAGCTGATGTCAAATAAACTCTTCAGAGTCGTACCCCAGAATTACAGGAAAGTTATAACGAAAGGAAACCTGTTCATTCTATGAGAATGTAAATAACTTAAGCTGAGTGTAGGAATTGAGCACGCAACCAGTCACTTCGAAACGAGCATTCATTAGAATGCAATCGATATATAACGTACATAACCCAACACTGAAAAGACATGAAAATCGATAGCTAATAAGAAAATACCTTTATTGTATACTGATACATAGAAAAACAAAACCGAAAGGAAAATAAACACGAAAGCATATATAAACGTATACATACATACATACATACATACATACGTATGTATGTATGTGTATATATATATA
>NC_068987.1:83956511-83961972 GCF_001194135.2 Octopus bimaculoides
GGTACTAGATAGCAGTAGCTTGAGACATAACAAAGTGTGTCAAGCTTTCTGTACAAAGTGATTGTCATGTGTAATTTATGTGATTCTATGTTTAGATTTGAATTTTCTATCGCTTATATGATTAGCTGTTTCGAATTTAGTATTGATATTTTAATATTCATTTCTACTCTAGGCACAAGGCCCGAAACTTTGGGAAAGTGGACAGTCAATTAGATAGACCCTAGTACGCAACTGGTACTGATGAAAGGCAAAGGCGATTTCAGCGGAATTTGAACTCAGAACGTAAAGACAGACGAAATACCACTAAGCATTTCACCCGGCGAGCTAACGTTTCTCCCAGCTCGCCGCCGTAGTGATATTTTAATATTGACAGTATATTAATGAGTTGGGATGATTTAATGCCAACGGGAAAATAAAATAGACAAAGAGGTTTATGCATAATTTATATATAATTAAAAGGTGACGCCGGTCATGATATTGTAATTACTTTGTAATGATACGTTGGATTTTAAATACAATTATATCGCTTGTCTTTATACGATGTGAATTAACGGTGTTTTGAAGGGGAATGAAAATAAGGGCATGAATATCCTTTATATGAACGCATTGCTGATTTGTTTAATGAAATTAATAAAGTAAAATTCTTTCTAATTTTGGCACAAAACTAGTAATTTTGAAGGAGGTGCTCGTTGATTACATCTCCCCAAGTATTCAACTGGTACTTATTTTATCGATCCTAAAATGACGAAAGTCAACATCGGCCTCGGTGACATTTGAACTCATGATGTAACGCCGGAAGAAATGCCGCTAAGATTTTTTGTTGGGCATGGTAACGATTCTGCCATCTTCAAAATAATACATAAAAGGAAGTTGGAATATAATGGATACAAGATTAACAATTAAAAGTAGAAAAATTCAAATTAAAAAATAGAATGAAAAGTGAATATGTTGAAGCATTCAAGATATACTGTTAGGAAAATGAGTCCCTTATTGGATATATTATGGGTTTATAGCGTTTAAAGATTGATTTTTAAAAAGTGTGGGTGTTATTACATTTTTATCAAATAGAATTTAATAATTTCCGTTACGCAAATATTTCATGGCATTTTGTTCCCGTTTTATTTTTCATCTTATGTTGCGATGCTTGTTTGTCGTATAATTTGAAAATATATGGGGAAATGAAGTGTCGTTACCTCTATTAAAATTACGTAATATATGCGTATATATGGCTCTTTATTCGACAATGTCAGGTTGTAATTAAAATCATTCGTCTATAAATCTAGTTTGAATATTTCTTGCACAAAATTAAGAGCCATATTTGGTCAGGCGTAAAATTAGACAACAAGTCACCAGCATATATCCGACGTTAAAATCTTAAAAATCTCTCACACCCTTCCTAAAAAAAATCAAATTAAACGTGAATGCAATCCTAAAGAAAAAGTGTTACGTATCACTATTTGTTATTCAAAGGTACCGACATTTTCCACCTAGTATTTGAATACTATTGTTCAAATAAAATTAGGTGAGGATAGAATTACAGATACCTATGTGCGTGCCTATAATCTATGAATACACACACTCGTATAGTGACTAAGCCCAGTAGCATACTAGCGCTTGAAGGTCGCAAGAAACATAGAAAGACACATGTATGTATATATATTGTAGTACTAAGGTCATGTTTCGTTTTATTGTTTATATATACACACACACAGACACATACAACACATACACACACATATAAATATTCAAATGTGTGTATAAGTCTATATGTATATATCCCTACGTATGTATCTATACGAATATACATGTATACGTAGTCAGAGAGAGAGAGAGAGAGAGAGAGAGAGAGAGAGAGAGAGAGAGAGAGAGAGAGAGAGAGAAACATACGCATATACATACAATTCTATTCTAACGCTGAGATATTTAAAGAAAAAATTATCTAAAGAAAATATCTTATAATTGAAAATATTTTTCACTTCCATAGGAAGAGTAATATAGAAGTCTAAGAAGGAACCGCAACAAAACAACACAAGTAGCAACAACAAAAGTTCCAAAGTATATGACAACCGCGACATGAAAAAAAAAAGAAAAAAAAAGAAAAGAACAGACAGAAGAATTACAATGAATCTAAGTGAAGCGATACCGACAGTAAGACAGAGTATGACAAGAACATGAGAGAAAACAACAATGAAAAAAAAAAAAAAGCTCTAAAATACTAACCATGACAACAAGAAGAATAACAACAAGAACAAGGACAATAAAAAGAGCATCGACAATATTATGTACAGCAGTAACACCTGCGCCCTCGACTCGGGTTTCCAGGACTACTGTACCAATATTTCTGAAGACAACAGCTGTAATATAACACCTGTCCAATATCGATCAAAACTGATGTCCTAAGTACACTGAAGGAAATGGAAGAAGAGGGAAAATATATAAATAACATGACAACTACCACTGCAGCAGTAGCAGCAGTAGCAGCAGTAAACTACTACTACTACTACTAGTAGTAGTAGTAGTAGTAGTACTACTACTACTAGTAGTAGTAGTAGTAGTAGTAGTAGTAGTAATGATAATCATAATAGTTTCGTGATGCAGTCAACAGAAGGTAATAAATGAATCTTTGATAAAGTCTCTTGGATTCTTTGATCTTTATCTTCCTGTAGCTTTTCTCTATTTTCTCAGTTTCTATTCTGATATTTTTCTTTCATTATTTGGGTTTCTTAATTTCTTTTTATGTTACAAAAAAAATTAATGTTTCTCTCAATTTTTTCTTGATTTTCTATTTTAGTTAATTTATATTTCAATTACTATGTTGATCTTGACTATTCTTTCTCATCGTCCTCTCACTCTCTCCATCTAAAATTCTCAGCATTGACATTGCTTTTATTATTATTATTATTATTATTATTATTATTATTATTATTATTATTATTATTATTATTATTATTATTATTATTATTACTACTACTACTACTAGGACGGCGAGCAGGCAGAATCGTTAACACGCCGGGCGAAATGCATTGCGGTATTTCGTCTTCGTCTACTTACTGAGTTCAAATTCCGCCGAGGTCGACTTTGCCTTTCATCCTTTCGGAGTCGATTAAATAAGTACCAATTACACACTGGGGTCGATGTAATCGACTTAATCCACTCCCCCAAGCTGCCGTTGTGGTAAAAATTTTAATCATTATTATTATAATCATTATACAGCTTCTAACTCTGGATATGTACTACGGTGAGAGCTGTACACTATCAGTGAACTAAGGTAACATCTCTTAGTTTTCGAGCACCTTCCAGAGTATTCAAGCAGTTTCAAGCAGTGCTGTTTTCTGCAAGTGCTCCACTCTTATTGCAGCCCCTATTTCTGCCATGTACTTCCCAAGATTTTCACTCACTGTTCCCAGGTCTCTGACAATTACTGGTACTACTGCCACCTTTTTCATCGACCACAAATGTTTAACTGCCCAGGCTAACCTGTCATATCTAACGACTTTTCTTTCTTTCTTATTGCATACCTTGTTGTCAGCTGGGCATGCTATATTTATGATCCAGCATCATTTGCATTCTTTCTCAATTAAGACTATATCTGGTTTCTTATTCTCTATCTCAAAGTGGCACTGAATCACAAAATCCCATAGGATCTTTGCATTATCATTTTCGATGATGCCATCGAATTTATGTTCGTACCAGTTACTTGCTCTGTCAAGTCTATAGTTGTTGCAAAGTGTCCAATGGACAATCCCTGTTGTATTCTCATGACGTCTCTTATATTCTCTCTGGGATAGTGGGGCACATTGACTGGTATTATGCCATACGGTTTCACCATTTTGTCCACAAATTCTGCACTTAACACTTTCTGATGTGTTGTCACATCTGTATTTAATGTAATTCCTTCTTAATGGTTGCTCTTGGGCAGCACAAATGACAGCCTCCGCTTCCGGTTTGAAATCACATTTAGTCATCCATCTTTTTTCTCTATCTGTCTTATCTTCAACATCCCTATGAAATTGACCATGCGTTCTTTTCTTTAATCCACCTCTTTTCAGTTTCATTCATTCTCAAGTGCTTCTATAACGCTTTATCTTTGCCATCTTCCATCCTACACCACCATGAACTTCTTACTTCCAACAATAGCGGTTCTGTGGCATTTCTTACATACCATGCTATATTGTTTTCTTCTGCGCTAATGCTGTGTTTGCATCCAACCAGTCCTGTTCACTCTCTTTCCTTGGTACATACAGTCTGTCTATGTTACTTTGGAGTATTCCATATCTAGTTAGCAACTTCCTTGTCTTTCTGTCTAAGCTGTTTAGTTTGTCTATTGTCCATGTGATTACCCATAATCCATAGCTGGAGATGTACTACAGTGTCAGCTGTTCACTAACAGTGAACTAAAGTAACACCTCTTATTTTCCGAGCATTTTCCGCAGTATTCGAGCGGTTCCAAACAGTGCTGCATTTTTGAAGTGTCCCACCCTTATTGCAGTCCCTATTTGTTCTACGTACATCTCAAGATTTTTGCTCCCTGTTCCCAGGGCTCCGACAATTATTGATACTACAGCTACCTTTTTCATCGACCAAAACTGCTTAACTTCCCAAGCTAACCTGTCATATCTCTCAACTTTTCTTTCTTCCTTATCGCATATCTTGTTGTCAGCTGTGCATGCTATATCTATGACCCAGGATAGTTTCTTTTCTTTCTCAATTAACACTATATTCTCTATCTCATGGTCGCACTGAAGCATAAAATCCAACAGGATCTTTGCATTTGCATTTTCGATGATGCCTTCAGGTTTGTGGTCGTATTATTATTATTATTATTATTATTATTATTATTATTATTATTATTATTATTATTATTACTATTATTATTATTATGTCAGCCTCTCTATCTTTCCCTTTCTCTGTCTGTCTGTCTATCTTTATTTCCTTTTCTATGTATCTTTACCTCTCATAAACGGCTCCACTGCGCAGTGCGATCGGTCATTGAGAGTCACTCACAGTCATCCCATCGCCTTCAGAAATGAAGATAATGCCATCAGACTCTTCCTATATAGAGTCCATATTGTCAACGGGATGTATAAATTAAATATAATGCATAGACAGGTATTTTATTTTAATACTGTCCCAGTTGCGTATACCGGATTCTTATTCTACTAGGCGGCTTGTTCGAAACGTTAGTGAACGTTTTATTCACTGTTCCCAATATCAGAGTCTATGGATTCTCTATCAAGCATGTGAGTGGTTGCGAGATCGCTTCATTAAAACGTCCCAACAGACCGAAGTGTAACTGACAGGAAGACTTATCGCGTCAAATATCTATTTTGTTTTTAACCGTAACACGTCCACAGGATAAGAACTGATCGATTAACAGTGTATATGCATTAAATATGATACATAGATGGATGTTTTAATTTAATTCTGCATCCATTGCACTTAATATATATATATATATATA
>NC_068987.1:83962932-83967128 GCF_001194135.2 Octopus bimaculoides
TATATATATATATATATATATGTATATATATATATATGTGTGTATTTATATATACAAACATATATACAAACATATATATGTATATAAGCATACATATATATATGTATATTTATATATATATATATATAAGCGCATATGTATATGTATATATGTATGTATGTATCTATCTATATACATGTGTATGTATGTATAAACAGATATATATGTACGTATGTATCATATACATATGCATACATGTTTGTATGTATGTATACATGTATATATGTGTGCGTCCATATGTGTAGGTGAGTGCATTTGTGTCTTTATATGCGTTTATGAACAATCAATTATTGAAGTAACAAAAACTCCACACACTATTATAGATACAAAATAAAAGCAATCACAAACAAAAAGAAACAAACAAAAAAGGTAACAAGAAAATAAATCTTTGGCCTGTCTTTTAACAGTATTAACAGTTTGTAAGAATTGATTATCCAAAATGTCTTTCTGATGGAGGAACGACTGGAAAGCAAATCAACAATTGCGCAAGTTGATGTCTATTTAATGTGCTCGACTGAAAAGTTAGTGTTATTGATGGTAAATGTCAGAAATTAGATGATAAGAAAAATATATCCGAAAAATATATATAAACCATAGAATAACACAAGTTCATCGGGAGCACACTCAAAATAGCAATAGTTTACAAGTATTACTAAAGACTATCGTAGTCTTTTTTCTTTTCTAATCATTTCTGTTCCTTAGTTAAATTCAATAGATACGTGAATACGTGAAAGTTATTATTAGTAGAATGGCTTATGAAAATGAAAGAGATTACTTCAGGAAAATAATTCGGTATATTTAGTTTAGTATCTAATTGGAAATTGGAAATTTGGCTAGGTTAGTCTATAGCACACTTTATATTTTTTAAACCGCGTTGTATTATGGAGTTTTTAAAAATTTGTTTCTGCACGTCTCTATAGATTTTAAAGAACAGAAATGTACTTCCCATAAAAGTACACATCCTAAGTGCTTACAGCCAAATTGGATTTGATAACATGATATGCACAACCCCATTGGAAACTGAGGTTTAATATTGGATGACTCTCGATATATCATATTCATAGGGGAAAAAAATGAATCCTATCTGCAGAAATTCATCGGTAGAATAATAATCATGTCATCGTGTTATCATATCAGTTTTTTCAATGTAGTTATATATGATATTTTGTTTAGATAGTAGCCAATAGGACACAATTGTAAATATAATAGATAGAAGAAAAAAAGGTGATACATGTTTGTACGAACAAAACGCCAGTGCATTATATAACCATGCATTTGACGATTAGAGTATAGTCATTCAATGGTATGCTAGATGTAGATGAAAAAAGATGGACAAGCATTATGAAAACATTCTGTGTATATATTATGTGTGTGTGTGTGTGTGTGTGTTTGTATACGTGTGTATACACATACATACAAATATACGTCAAATACGTATTCATGTCTTTTATTTTTAATTACTATAAATCTTCCACTGAGGAGGGAGCCGATTTCCAACAAAGATGCAAGGCTCCATCTTTTGGATGTAGTTACTAAGACAAATTTACATTTGGAACTTGAGAAAAGTCTTGCATATTTTCACTCTTCTACTCACAGATCGCACTTGTAATGTACGAGTCAGCCGGTCGATTGCTTTTTTCTGAAATCCCAGTTTATCCAGATTCCCCTTTAAGCATTTACTAACAAAACCTAGTGCACCAATTATTGTTGATATGAATATGAATTCATAGTCTGGATATAGAAACTGCAGGTTTCGAAGCAGTTGTCCATAGATATCCTCTTTTTCTTCCATTTTCAAAGAGATATTTATATCTGCAGGGCAGCTGACCTCTATGATGGTACATACCTTTGCCCTTCTGTCCCAAACAACAATATCCAGCATATTATGTTTACATTTGACAGAGGTTTTGATGGTAATATTCCACCAGTATACCTTGAGTTGGTGTCTATGAATGCATTCCATAACAAAAGCATTTTCTAAGTTTGAATGTCTATATATTTGGCTAGCATTGTAAGTTGTTTTAGAAACAGCATCGTGCCGCATAAGGAGATAATACCGTGACGACATTTTGGGACAAGTGCTAATCACATGCGTGATGTCTTCCACAGTAACATGACATAGCCTACACATGCGGTTGCACCTTGGGATTACAAGAGCGTCACTGTCGCTCTTGTTCACCAGGTACTTTGTGGCAATCTCCTGTTCCTGGATTGCAAATGCATAGCTTTCAAAATGTGATGTAGTAGTCTTGTATCCAAGACAGGCTGCGCTTCTTGTCAATTCTACTGTCTTCTTCAAGCTTCCGGGAGACATACCCATGCATAGTCTGTCTGTCTGTCTGTCTGTCTGTCTGTCTGTCTGTCTGTCTATCTATCTATCTAGAACGTTTCGAGAGAGATCTAACGCTAGCAGGGTGTCCGACTAGTTGACTCATGCTTCTCGACTGCATGAGCCCGGTTTCGATCACAGTCTGTGACCCCTTTGACAAATGTTTTATATCATTGTCGTGGGTTAACCCAAGCACTGTACTTGAAACAGAGCTCATTGAAACTTTTCAAAATCCATCGGATAAATTATGCGGTTTTTTCCATTGCCTGAATTAATAGTCGGAGAGGGACGGGATAAGCTACTTGCATCAATTTGCTATAAAAGCAGGTAGTGATTTTACCTTGTGCTTATTCTTAGTGCAAGTTTTGAAGAGTGCAGGATGTGTCACTTCAGGTGCTTGATGTAGAAAAAGATATCCCACTAGATATATTGAGATCTCCTTGGCATGTTCTGGCTAGTTATACATTGTTACACTGGCAGAGAGTAGGATAAGTTTGTGGTTGTACCGGCGAATGGGGGCTGCCTTTCTTTCATCTATTATAAACTCAACAAACACTACGGATTTCCTGACGTATACCCACTGAAAATTATATCGTTACTGTGAATGACATCAGGTAGCTTAAAGGGTGAATGCGCTTTCATCGACATTACTAATAGACATATGCCAAAAGTCAAAGTAGTTACACACACGCGCGCGTGCGCACACACACACACACACACACACACACACTTACAAACACACATACACATGCCTTTGTGCTTATCTCACCTTCTTCACTTAACAACCGGTGTTGATTTGTTTACTCACCCGTAACATAAGTGCCAGATTAAAAAAAAAAATTCTTAGGGGATACACTCGATTTGGTCAACTAGGACCCTTCAAGCACTGCTCCTGCATAGTCGCAGCCCAATAACTAAAACAAATAAACGATAAAGGATGGATAAAAACATCTTAGGTTTGTGTGAAATATATAAATATGAAATATAATACTAAAAAAAAAAATAGTTTAAGAACTGTAGCAACATTGCAGAGATTCTAAACCTGTCTATTATGTGCAGTCTTACAGATTTAGCATCGTATTCGTCTAAGAATTTAAAGTTTGCAGCATAGGTCCTTTCAATTTATGCATTCGTTAACTGGCAAATTATTTATAGGGAAACAAGATCACTTTGATTAAGGAGGTTATGAAAGCTAAAGGTTCTACTAGATTTCCTGTAGCCATTATCGTTATTCATTCATTACTATAATCATTACAATTTGCCGATTATTAGTAAATATAATACGATTCAATAAGCTACTTATAATGATATTTCTCAGGTTATCTCCAGGTCAGGCTACGAAGAATAACCTCTAGCACTGTATGTGTGAATTTAAGTTAGATGTTAATGTGAGTGACAATTCGTAGTATGTGTAACATTTTATGAATATAAATCTAACGTTTACACATGACGCCAGCAGTAACAGGTTGACAGGTTTTTCAGATCTCCTATCTTGCTATGAAATTTTAACATTATGTACATATTTCTTTTAAATTATGCTGCGACATATTGAATTTCAAGCCGTTATTGAACGATTCGGTGTAAAAGGACGTCCATACGTCTCACTCATATGGTTTGCAACAAATTATCTTGAAATCAATGACAACTCTATTAGTATACAACGAAAAACACACATACACTCATACACAAGCGTAAACAAATAACAAATGAAGAAACAACACAGCTTATAAATTAGGAAAATATATGTCGTCTGATAAATGGTATACATACATACATACATACATACATACATACATACATACATACATATATATATATATATATATAT
>NC_068987.1:83968173-83969077 GCF_001194135.2 Octopus bimaculoides
ATACATACATACATACATACATACATACATATATATATATATATATACATACATATATATATATGAACACCGCCATATGCATATGGTTAATTTTAACCATATGTTCTAATTATCGCGGCTGGCGTTTCTTTGTTTCATTCATAAATTCACTTGTTGGCTTTCCTTGGGACAGCACTGCTGCTTTTGCAGTTCTCATACATAATGTTCAAGAATGCAAAATGCTCCAGCTTTTTAATGAACCCAACGGTAGCTTGTCCCTTTTTCAGAACTCTATACTTACGCTGATATGGAAATAGTTAGAATGATCCGTTTCACTTTTTGTGGTTACATGTTCGTTGTGAAAATCCGTTTTTTTTGCCACATTGTGTAAGTGCTGTACCGATGCCGTGATTCGCATCCATTCTACGAAGCATACTTGGAGGTGGAGGCGGGAACTCGTTAAAAACTCTTCAGAAAATTAGCCATCGCGGAATGACCACTAGGATGATTATCTAGCCATCAACAACTTTCAAAATAGCTGGAGTTGAGACATAATTCTTTGAACCTGACACCCAGAATATCTTCAGCTGGCGCCGATCCGTCAACACCTGAACTGAAATATCTGTAGTTGAAAGAAAATTTAAATTTGAAGAAAAGAAAAATTTAAGATGCAATATCAACAACAACAAGCGCGCCTTCAACCATCTATTCCTCTTCCTCGTTATTCCTGCTGCCTATTTTAAGCAACGTTTGGGCTCCTCTGCCATCAACGCCAATACTATGCGTCAACTGCTTAATAAGAATAAAACTGAAATTCTTTGCGACGAGAAACAATCGTCAACGACCACGTGATCGACGAGAATGCACGCACAGACACACACACACACACGCACACACACACACACACACACACACACACACACAC
>NC_068987.1:83969587-83977724 GCF_001194135.2 Octopus bimaculoides
ATATATATATATATAAATATATACACAAATTCATTTGCAGATATGTTTATCTTCAAATATACAATGAATTTTTTTATATACGTTTCATAAAAAACATGACAAAGTGGAAAAGGCGGAATAACGGAGAGAGGGAGAGAGAGATAGAAAGGGAGAGAATGTGGGGGTGGAGAGAGGGAGTGATAGAAAATAATCATGGCAGGAAATAGATTAACAGATGCCGGAAGTGGATTAAAATCTAACCGAAATGGAGTCTGAGATTTCATAAGAACGGATGTTGGTGGAACAGTGAAAGAAAATACAAAGAGATGATATATTTTAATGTTATACTGTTGTTTGGACATTAATGGAGATTGAAGTTTGGCAAGTGAGTTTGTTGATTTTATTGTAATTAAGTTTTCTCTCAACACTGGATCTATGAAGAAACAGAACCACGCAATGTGTATACGTTCAAGTTTATCCGGTGATAATATGATTATTTCTTTTCACCTGAGGTCAATAACATGATGATTTATGGTTTCGCGTGCGAATAACGATACCTCTAGAGAGTCGCTCTACCAGCCAGAACTAGCAGCTAAATATCGTTCGATGCAAACACCAGTTTCTTAAAGGGAAGAGAAATACTTTTGGTAATGCCGTACTGTATATATTATGCCTGAAAAAAAAATAATAAAAAGAAAGAAAGAGATGGGCTGGTCCCGGTTTGTTTGCTACTGACCATAAGCTTGCTGAGTCATCGTTGGTCTGGGGATCAACTGGCAGTCCTCAGAGAAATACTAGCCATGCGCACCATCTACCGAAAATATGAAGAATGTTTTTACTCTTTGATAATTCTTCGTACTGCTGTCAGAAGGCCTGAAACTTTAGGAGAGGGGACTAGTCGATTTCATGGACCCTAATGTTTAACTGCTCCTTATTTCAACGATCCCGAAAGGATGAAAGGCAGCAGAATTTGAATTCCGAACATAAAAACAGACGAAATGCCACTGGGCATGTGAAACACAATAAAATTTGAATCCCTGTAATTCTTCCTCCGCTCAGAGTATCGCATTCGTTCGAAATGTTTAAAGATATCTTTGTTTTATGAAACCTAGTAATTTGTTCCAACCCTTTTTAGCATTGACTGGTAGCACCCTTCTACGAGAAACATAGTGTTAAACAGCAACAAGAGTTTACGAAACAAATGAGGGAGCAGGGATGTGATTGTTCGTGTGTGTATTTAGCTTGTGAAATTCTAAATGTGATTTCGTGTATTAAAAACATCTAGAGTCTATTGAGGGTTGTTATTCTGATAATCCTTTTCCTTCCCATTTAAAACCATCGAATGTGGAGTCTAAAAACAGAAACAATTCCTATCATAGTAGGCGCATTAGGTATGATAAAACGATATTGGGACAAATACATAATAAGAACAGCAGGACTAACAAATATATATAACATACATACAATAGCACTACTTAGCACTGCACATATCCTACGCAAAACACTTTCAATACAGTAACCATAAGAGCATCACAACAAACCACAGCAGATATCCAAGGCGCACAGAGCTGCGCTCGGTAGGGAAGTGAAAACACATGATAAAACTAAGACTACTGACTGATGATGGTAATAATAATAATAATAATAATAATAATAATAATAATAATAATAATAATAATAATAATAATAATGATAATAAAACTGAAAAAATGGGAAAAAGATCGGGCGCGAAAAATTCAAGAAGAAATATGAAATACGGTAGAATGGGTAACAGAGGAGTTTTAACAGAGGATCATGGCAGAATGACAGAAGATCAGAAGATTTGTGAACAGAAATAAGCAGTTCGAAGAGACCAGATTGTTGCAAAATAACCCGAAGCATTTCTTCCGAACGTTAGAAGGAGACAATGGGGAAAATGTTGCTCCTGATGCAAATCAAGCGAAGGAGTTCTGGAGCGGATTATGGGGAGATAATTTGGTGCATAAAAGAGATGCAATATGGAGAGGACCTATCGAGACAGAATTAAAAGGGGGAAAGAAACAAAGGAATATTGTCATAAGCACGGGTGACGTGAAAGAGCAAGTTGGTAAAGGGCCTAACTGGAAAGCCCCCGGACCAGATAGGATTCATGGCTTCTGGCTGAAGAGATGCCACGCGGTGCATGAAAGACTGGCAGCCCAACTGAATTAGTGTGTTCAGAAAGGTACAGTCCCGACGTGGATGGTGACTGGGAGAACAACACTTGTAATTTAAGATAGAAGAAAAGGAACTATTGTGGGGAAACTACCGTCCCATAGCATGCCTAAACATAATCTGCAAGATACTCACTGGAATATGTGCGACAAAGTCATACTTTCCTGGCACAGGAAGAAGTACTACCAAGGGAACAAAAAGGATGTAGGAAGAGTTCTCAGGGTACCAAGGATCACCTGATCATCGATAAAACAGTATTGAGACACCGTAAAAAACATCATACAAACATGTCTCTGGCTTGGATTGACTTTAAGAAGGTATATGATATGGTGCCTCATTCTTGGATCGTTGAATGCCTGCAGATGTTTGTTGTTGCTGGCATCATCACAAATTTTCTGATGCATAGCATGAAAGAGTGGAAAGCCAAATTGTACTCAAGTAAGGTATTCCTTGGAGAAGTTAATATTAAAAGGGGATTCTGCCAAGGTCACTCGTTTTCTCCGTTACCTTTTGTAGTTGCATTAATACCCATAACAATGACACTTAGGAAAGTTAAGATGGGTTACCGATGTGGGAAGAAAGGCCCATCATTGAACTGTCTTCTGTTTATGGATGACCTGAAATTATGTGGGAAATCTGTAAAAAGATAGATTCCTTAACCGAAACAGTCGAGAAGTGTGGTAGGGACATCGGTATGGAATTTGGGATTACCAAATGCTCAGTACTTAATATGAAAATAGGGAAGAAAGCAGCCTGCAGAGGATAGCGGTTACTATCGGGAGAGACAATGGGTGAACCCGACGGTAGTGGGTATAGATATTGAGGGATTTTGGAGCTGGATGACATTCTACACAGAGAAATGAAAGCCAAGGTCAGCGAGGCATATCGAAATAGGGTGAAGATGGTGTTGAAATTCAACCTGAATACCAAAAGTTTGATTACCGCAATGAATATCTGGGCAGTTGCGGTGGTCAGATATAACGTGTCCATCCTGTAATGGACTAAGGAGAAAATATCAACACTGAATAGAAGGACGAGAAAGTTGATGAAACTGCATGGGGCGCTGCACCGTAAAGCAAACAGTGCAGTATTCAGTAAGGATATCGGAATGGAATTTGGGACTAAAAAGTGTATATACATATAGAACTCTTGATCACAGTTCTCAGAAAGATCTGATCTGAAACTTTACAATAATAACGACAATACGAACAACAAAGTCGTAGTAATATACTTTTGTTATAATCTATGCCAACTTCTCTATCTATCAAATCATTGATTTGGTATTTCCGAGACTCTGAGTTAGAACACTCCATATAATATATTGTAATATTTAGTTTCTCCTTATCACATGATCTCACTGAGGCCAATCGTTAAAATTATAAAAATTGCATCAACTATCCTTGTCGATCACATTTTCGTGATGTTGTTTCCAACAAAAGTATACTATTAAATATGTAGGAAGGACAGAAAGTGATGGAATAAATCTATTAAAATATTTGGTTTAAGATATCTGCAAGGTCAGCTTTGATTCTATTCCAGCAGACTTTACTTCCGCTGGTTTTGCGACCGATAAAAAAAAAAAAATTGGCATGAACTGGTTCAGATTTAAGTGACAATACACATTCCACATCAATGGTAATTACTTACCGACATTAGATAGCGTTATTTCCATTTATTTTTAGGACAGGTAACTCAGAGTGTCGGAAAAATTCTTTGCGGTGTTTGTTTCGGTTCTTTATTCAACGAGAATAATTTTGACTTCCATCACTTCGAGTGTCGACTGAGAGAGACTTTTATTTCTGGGTTAAAATTCCACTGATGTCAATTATCTCAATCGTCTTTTTGCAGTCGATTAAATAACAGCGTTTAAAAATTGGGGTCGAATATATGTAACTCTATCCCTCTCTCATGCACCGATGCTAGGAAGTATAATTTTCGTAGCATTTTGTGATGCTTTGAATCTCAGCTTCAATTTGTAACCCCATGAAGTCTCGGAATCCCAACATTGTTTGGGTTTCATCTTGACGTTGAAATCGTTCCAAGTCATGAATAGAACTGAGGAACTTAGAAAAACATGAACTTGACCATTCCTATTTTCCTTCGACCAAAGAGTTAGGAATTTGCTTGTTTTTTTTTTGTTTTGTTTTTTTTGCTATGGTCCCGTAAAAGTGTTTATACACTTTCCCTCTCAAGCCATCGGAGACCGATGAAACTGGGGTAGGTGATGCCCTCAAACTTTCATAATCGATTTTTGAATTTTATTGCTCGGGCCATAGGACGCATAAGACTGGTTTCCACGATTCCATGGTATATAGTGACCGTGATCAAAACTTTTCTCCAAACGAGACGTTGCTCCGTTGCAGGGTTCAAGGCCACCACTGTCGACGGATTGGAATAACTCAAACTTGATCGACACTAATACTTGACTGGTGCATTATTCTATTCACCCTGAAGGGATGAAGGACTATGTTGATCCCAGCGAAAGTTGAAATTAGGGTGTAAATAACCAGAATTAATGTTACTAAACATTTTGTTCAATATTCTAACAATTCTACCAGCTCACTACCTTAGTGAAAGTTGACAGCAGCATGAAAGTTATAACCAGAATGGAATTCCATTTATGGAAAAAAATGATTAGGCAGAATAATTGGAGGGGGTGTTTCAGGATGTGGGGGATACCCAATATGAGTGACAGGAGGAGGGGATACAAGTGAGTTATGAAAAGGGAAATAATGTAATAGAGACGACTGTATTTACTTTTATCGATCGGTTTTTGGGCTTCAAATCTTGTGACCAGACAGAAGCTTCCGTATTGAATCGGGTTGGGTACACAACAGATGAAAAACTGTTTTCTCTACACGAGTTGATCACTTTCATTTCAAACAAATGTTAATGAGGAAGAACTGTTAGTTAGGTGAAGGCGCGTGATCTTGGAATTTGGGTGTTGCATTCACAAACGCAAAATCATGGTTTCAATTCTTGGACCGGGCAGTGTACTGCGTTCACGAAGAAAATCACTTTATTTCGTGTCACTCCACTACACTCACATTTAAATGAATAAACCTTCGACGACTGGTGCCCTGTTCAGCCGGGTAACCGGCCTCGCGAGTCCAAGGACTCGAGAATCGTGTAATGACCAAGAATTGACGAGGCTCATTAAAGGATGAAAGTTAGAGCATTTCCCCTGAAATATCATATCACGTCTCTATTGAAGCAAAAAAAAAAAAAATATATCTCATTGGTTTTGTTTCATAGTAACATAGTTCGCCCTTACTTGAATAACAGTGTATTATCTCATGAATTGTAATGCTTTCTGTTTCATTGTCGTGACTAAAGACGCCGAACAATATATATATTTGCTGGGTGGTATTTCGTGACGATCATCAATTCACTGTTTAAATTCCACCAGGGTCAGCTTTACCGTTTTCTCCTAATGGAGTCGATAAAATAAGCACCATTCGAGAAGTGAGCTCAATTTAATCAACTGAACCGCTTCAGTATTTGATTTTGTGGCCTACTGCCAAGCTGAGAGATCATTATTATTATTTTAAATGTTGCTTTGGACATTGCTGCTGGCATTTATTTCTGTACTATTAGTTTTAATGATATTCTACAGATGGCTGTAAATTTCTTATAATCAAATGTACGTTTTCGAGCCTTAGTCGTCTCTGAAGCATTTTTTTTTAATTCTTGAGATTACGACTACTTTAGAAATGTGTTCTTTATTAGCAACAGAATGTAATCTGTGTTTGATTAGATTCCATTGAAAATGATTTATATTTCTTATCTTTCTACAAGAGTGCCAAAATAAAAATAGCTAAATCTCTCTGATATTAAAATTGACCTAAATTTTCCCCTTATCTCTCCGCCTCCTTTTTCCTTCCCGGTTAAATTTCGTTTAATTTATCCGGAGAGTTTTTTTTCTTTCAAACTCTGAGGAGAAAGAAGAATATGCTTTGATATTGTCAGCTGAATATGATATTTTATCGAATCCTATTGTTCTGTGTTTTATTATTATTATTATTATTATTATTATTATTATTATTATTATTATTATTATTATTATTGTTATTATTGGTGTTGTTCTTGTTGTTTTTGTTGTTGTTGTTGTTTTTGTTGTTAAGGCGGCGAACTCGCAGAATAGTTATCACGCCAGGCAACGTACTTAGGGGCTTTTCGTTCATCTTTTCCATCTGAGTTCAAACTTCGCCGAGGTTGATTCCACCTTTTATCTTTTGGAGTCGATAAAATAAGTACCAGTTGAGCACTGGGAGTCGATGTAATCGACTAATCCCTTTCCCCGAAATTACTGGCCTTGTACCAAAATTTGAAATCTTCTTCATCATTGGTATTAATAATAAGGCAACGAGCTGGCAGAAACGTTAGCACACCGGGCGAAATGCTTAGCGGTATTTCGTCTGTTTTTACGTTCTGAGTTCAAATTCTGCCGAGATCGTCTTTGCCGTTCATCGTTTCGGGGTCGATAAATTAAGTACCAGTTATGCACTGAAGTCGATCTAATCGACTTAGTCCCTTTGTCTGTCCTTGTTTGTCCGCTCTACGTTTAGCCCCTTGTGGGCAATAAAGAAATAAGAAACGTTATCATGCCGGGCGAAATGCTTAGCGGTATTTCGTCTGTCTTTACCTTCTGAGTTCAAATTCCGCTGAGATCGACTTTGCCTTTCATCCTTTCGGGGTTACGCTCTGGGGTCGATGTAATCGGTTAGTCTACTTTCCTAAGATTCCAGGCCTTGTGCGTATAGAAGAAAGATCTATTATTTTTATCATGGTCACTATTTTATAGTTTTCCCGTTTTTAATTCAACTAAAATATTCCTGTATACACAAGAAAAATAAGTTAGACTATCTAAATGCGATGGTTGGGGATTTTAAAGATTTTAAGGATGGGGAGAATTAAAAACTTCAAATTATGAATGTTCTGCTGACGTATATTAATTGCATCTTTAAGTAGCCAAGTCGTTAAAAATTCGAATAGCATACCTTGTGTTATTTGTTCAAGTTCACTGTCTTCTGACGTTTGAGCTACCCAAGGTCAAATTTTTTTGGGTTTTCCATTCGGGATTAATAAATAATCTGTGAGTCCAGGAGCTGGCTCGAACGAGTTGTTAGAGTGTCTTGTAGTGTCTGTACAAAATCCCTGTTTCTTACTGCAACGTCTGTGACGCCAGAGCAACAAATTATATCCATCTCTACTTTTCCCTTGAAAGCATCAATGGTATATGACAGAAAAACTTGCACACACGGCAAAATGCTGTCTTCCATTAAAACTTTTTCCCAGGAGCAGAAACAAGATACACGTGACATACGGTTGTACCGGATTTGAACAGTGAGCATAATTCTATGAATTTTGAACATATCCTTTGGGCATATTATTTACAATAGAATTAGGAATAATTCAGTGAAAGGCTTTACCTCCCATCATGGAAATGAACTTACATATTTATGAAATTACGGAGGCTGTTTATGCTCAAAAATTAAAGCTCGAAATGTATAGAGTAACAGAAGCAAAGTTTATTTTGCTAACTTTATTTTCCACTTGATATCACTAGTTCCCTTACAAACAAATTCCCCTAAAGCTGAGGTGGGTTTTAGATAGATAAATATGATTATATTTTTGTGTTTATTAAATACACTTCAAAGTGTAAATGACTTAATTAAATAGTAAGTAGTTAAATACCAACAAAATGCATTAAGCAGTATTTCTCAACAGAAATATCTAAAAGATTTTACATAATATAATTGTCATTAGGCGTGGACGTGACTGTGTAGTAGGAAGCTTGCTTCCCAACCACATCGTTCAGGGCCTCCATCTCACGGTATTACACCTTCGACAAGTGTTTTCTCGAATAGCATCGGGCCGACGAAAGCCTACTGAGTGCATCTGGTCAACGGAAACTGAAAGAAGCCTGTTGTACATATATATATATATATATATATATATATAT
>NC_068987.1:83977734-83978852 GCF_001194135.2 Octopus bimaculoides
TACATATATATATATATATATATATATATATATATATATATATATATGTATATCTTAGTTATAAGATTATCAATCAGGAGAAGAGCATGTCCTATAAAATATTGATCAGTTGTTTATTTTTGTATGTGTAAAGTAACAGTTTAGGGGAAAAAAAGTATTGGTTTCATATGTAGCGTGAACTGAACATATCTTCAGTTTTTCTCAACGATAACTGTTCTCTGCAAAGAATGTTTTTTTTTATCAACCTGGTACCTATTTTATTGCTCCCTTTAACCGAACATACATACATACATACATACATACATACATACATACATTGTTGTTGTTGGCACTCCGTCGCTTACGACGTCGAGGGTTCCAGTTGATCCGACCAACGGAACAGCCTGCTCGTGAAATTAACGTGCAAGTGGCTGAGCACACTACAGACACGTGTACCCTTAACGTAGTTCTCGGGGATATTCAGCGTGACACAGTGTGACAAGGCTGACCCTTTGAATTACAGTTACAACAGAAACAGGAAGAAAGAGTGAGAGAAAGTTGTGGTGAAATAGTACAACAGGGTTCGCCACCATCCTCTGTCGGAGACTCGTGGAGCTTTAGGTGTTTTCACTCAATAAACACTCACAACACCCGGTCTGGGAATCGAAACTGCGATCCTATGACCGCGAGTCCACTGCCCTAACCACTGGGCCATTGCGCCTCCTACATACATACATACATACATACATACATACATACATACATACATACATACATGCAGAGATGATGAGCTGTACTCTGAGATGAATCTGTTCTACCAGAGGAAAAAAAATTCTTTGCAGAGAACAGTTATCATGTGGAGAAACTGAAGTGATGTCTAGTTTACGCTATATATGAAACCGATGCTTTTTTTCTAAACTGTTACTTTACACATAGGTGCAGGAGTGGCTGTGTGGTAAGTAGCTTGCTTACCAACCAAATGTCTCCGGGTTCAGTCCCACTCCGTGGCTCCTTGGGGAAGTGTTTTCTACTATAGCCTCGGGCCGACCAAAGCCTTGTGAGTGGATTTGGTAGACGGAAATTGAAAGATGCTCGTCGTATATATATCTATCTCTCTCTCTCTCTCTCTCTCTCTCTCT
>NC_068987.1:83978909-83984180 GCF_001194135.2 Octopus bimaculoides
ATATATATATATATATAAATATATATATTTATATTGTCATTTGGGTTATATGTTTAGTCCCTAATGAAGATTGTTCTCATAGTACTTTCAGAACCTCCGAAACTACTTGGTGTGATGGGGACGGGAATACTCCAACCGGGGACTTGAGATCCGAATACTTACAATGTATATGTGATGATAGGAAAGTTACATTTTTATCAGTGAATATATCCAAGGGCCTGGAGTTGGCGTGAAACCGGGTGATGTTTTAATTCACCGCCAAAGTATGGCAATCAGAACACAAAGAATAGGGAAAAATGAAGCAGGATATCTCCTGTCGTTTGACACTGTTATAATTGCATCTGTCAAGGGCACTTGTGGGACTTGTGGGACTTGTGAGATATTACGGACCCTTATAGAACGAAATCGAAAATTAATCACAGCCGGATTTGAACTCAGACTGTAGGGAATGTAGGAATAGATAAGGTAAGAAATTTTGTTCGACACTAATGCTTCTTTCTGCTAATTTCCACCCTATCATTTTCTCTCTTTGTCACTCTAGAACAAATGAGAATTGTTCGAAAAGTTTGCTTTCTTCGCGCATCTCATAAACTGAATTTGAGAAATTCTTTGGCAAAATCGCTCATGGGTTAATGATAGATAACGCACGCGCACACATACACTCACAAGCACACCCACGCACATACTCACACTCACACATAACCGGATGCCTTGGATTTCAGATTTAACTCCATATGAATACACCAAGGATACAAATATACTCCAGCGTCATATCATGTTTGTGAAAACAGTCTCAGAAAATTTACATTCCTAAGAGCTAGCAAAATTTAACTTTCTAGACGCAAGCGAAATCATTTAACTTACGACGAATTGCTTCAAGATGAATAATGGGAGAATTAGATTATCCCACGAATTTTCTGACAACTGTATTGTTTAGCCATTGTATAAAAGGAACCTAACAGTCTTCTGTCCAGAACATTATGATTTCTGCTTCCTAAAGCAAATTATAGCAACTTTATGGTAAATATTATTAAAAGTGAAAGTAGTGTCAAGCGCATTCGATTAATCTGTACCTGATTTGTTTATCAAATTAAATGCTGAATTCTCTTTATGAATCTTGTGCTAAGTGGTAAAACCACGAAGTGGGTTACCAATTCAAGAAGTCAGATTGATATTTAGAGAAACTGGTGATAAATTCCTAAATGTCTCGTTAAATTAATACGCATTATGCATACACGTGCTTGCACCTGTAAAAAAACATCACGCTCAATTATGCACACACACACACACACACACACACACACACACACACACACACACACACACACACACACACACACAAACAAACAATCACACATATACTCATTCACTCATACACATAAAGCCATACAGAAACAGAATCACATTTATATGTACATATAGTATTTTGTGTATGCATGCGAATAAATGAATATATATATATATATATATATATATGTGTGTGTGTATGTGTGTGTGCGTGTGTGTGTGTATACATATACACACCAAACACACATGCACACACACACACACACACTCACACACACATATATGCAACACTCCATACATACAAACGCATAGAAGTATACAACTGTACAATTGTATATTTATACGTACACCTTCGAATCTATATTTACTTATGGGGACAGCGATTAAATATCGCCTGAGGAGATACGTATGGATCTTATTATACAGGTAAATTGTTACCTAATTCAATTTAATTTAAATTCAAATTTAAATTTAAATCCTGTATATATACGTAGATCTATATGTATTGAAACATTTGTAGCGATCATTGAAAAGCTGCCTAACTGTACTTACTTACTGTTCCTTTTGACTCTTTTACTCTTTACTTGTTATATATGTCTCTCTCTCACACACACACTATACATATATATATATATACATACATACATACATACATACATATATATATATATATATATATATATATATATATATATATATATATATATATATATTTATATATGTATGTATGTATGTATGTATATATACACTCACTTACATATTCGTGTAGGCATACAGACAGATGTATGTGGACACATACAAATATCCAAAACACATTTTCACATTCATGAATGCTTGCATGAAATCTTACTTGTGTGTGCAGAGCCATACACACCATATATATACACCCAAACGGATTTACGTAAGCACAAACACTTGTGCAAACTTTACATACGCACACACTCGCACAGAAGTACGAACATACATACATACGTACATACGTACATACATACATGCAGAGATGATTAGGTGTACTCTGAGAAGAATCCGTTCCACCAGAAGAAAATAAAAACCGAGAGACTTAAATTTCGTTCAGAAAAACCTCTTTCTGAGTTGGGGATCGGTTCTTTCCCAAGAGGAGAAACATTTGATAACTAAAACCAGAAGAACACACGTGCACGCAAATGAACGCACACACATGCGCCCTCCCACTTCCTCACATATTTCTGCGTATCAAGACTCACATTAAACAATGTTTCATTTAAGCAAAAATATAGGTCGTGAATTGAAGGCGATTTGGGTATTATTTGTAGTAGATTGAGCACATATCGCTGTCATTGCCGTCGTCGCTGCGTGTTATTTTCAATGATGCGATATAGCCAATACTAAAGCTAAGCTATTTGTTTTTCCACTCTGAAATTTACTAAAAGAACTGTGTACTGTGTAGCTTTCGTTGAGAATAACATTAGCTCTCCCTCTCTCTTCTCTCTCTCCATTATTCTTATCATATTTTCTATTTGCATAGATTCCCCATTTTAATATTCGGCCCTCATTTATCATATATTTCTTCTTGTTCATCGTTTCACCTTCTATTTATAAACTTCGATTGCTTCCATCACTTGTTTCCCCAACTTCTAACCGTCATGTGAGCATATGGCGTGGTTGTTTGATTGCTTGGTTTCAGACCGTGAGATCGCATGTTCGACACTAAGGCTGGGCTAAGCGTTTTGCTCTTCCGGCAACGGAGTTCGTTTTACATTGCTCCCGACCACAAGCCTGTAAAAGAGCAATAGTGAAACTGGTATAAACTCTATACAGTTCTATCTATTTATCTATCTACCTCCCGATTTCTTAATTCTCACCTGCTAAGCGTGTGTGTGTGTAGAGTCTGTGCAAACGATATAGAGGCCAACGGTTTATCTACAGATTCTGAATTTCAAGCCATTACAAGTTCTACTTTAAAGATATACGTGTTCGACATTATCAGTGCTGGTGTCTTCTGGTTTCTCTTCAAATTGTTGAACTTCCCTCATTACACATACATGCATATATATGTGTGTACATAGGGCAAGTATCTTTTACTGTAGTCTCAGAGCGACTAAAGGCTTGCGAGTGCATTTGGTAGACGGAAACTAAAAGAAGCCCATCGCATATAAATATATATATTAGACAAACTGAGATAGCAAAGCCAAAGTTGCGAGAAGTTTTCATGACATTTAGAAGGAAGCCTGGCACTTACTCTGTCGGTCTTTAGCTGAACCGCAAAGTCACAAGAATGTAAACAAACCAACGTCAGTTGCAAAGCGGGGATGGGGGAAAGCACAAAGTAGCACGCACACACCCACACACCCACGATGGGCTTCCACACAGTTTTCGTCTACCTAATTCTCTCATAGAGCATTGGCCAGCCCGTAAATACAATAGAAGGTATTGAACTAAATTGCCGCGCAGTGTGATTGAACCTGAGATCGCTTGATTGAAAATGGAGCGCCTTGACCACGAAACTATGCCCAACAGACGGGTAGAAGTTGCTTATAGACGTAAATACCCATACTTCCATCCTGTTGATGTTGAAAGAAAAGACATTTGGTGTAGACTCAAGAACGCAAATTACGCTCTCTTAACAAATCTGTCATTCTACCGTCCTAGTCTGAGCTTCATTTGTTTTAATTCATTACTTTCTTTGATTCCAAATGGTGCATAGAGCGGCAACAAGAGTTCTCTGTCTCGATTTTAGGCGACGGCTTGCAGTTGTCACCCAGGTGTTGCTGCCTACCAGTACTACACATCCTATGGACCTTCTCCACGTTGTTTTTAGTCTGCCACGCTTACCATGATAAAAGAAGGTTGTCTAACGTCGTAGCCTCCTCTCAGCTTTCACTACGTTGCTTCATGAGATCTTTGTGGATTATCTCTCCTGACGAGGAAAGGTTTCGTATGTTCTAATGTTGATGTTTTAGTAGCAATGTAGAACATTGACAATGCAGGGCTGCTGTATCTACGCCTATGAACCTCCTCCATTCAAAACCGGGCTTGGGAACGGTCACAGTGGAATTTCATTTATTTTATTGATCTCGAAACGGAAAAAAAAAAGAAAAAAATGGCTCTCACTGAAACTTGAACCCTGAACGCCTAGATCCTGAATAAATTACATTAACGTAATATAGAGACGCTCTACCGACTCTTCCCTTTCACTTAAAAGATGCGGAAACACAGACCAAAATATTTCCACTGTCTCCGTTTTATACTCAATCTCAAACTTAAATCTGTCAGAGTATTTTTGTAATTTCTTACGTGTTTTCATTATCACCATTTTCCAGTCATTCCTCCCCCATCTCTCTCTCTCTCTCTCTCACACACACACACTCCCTTTTGTTTCTGTGTATCACATCCTCTTTCTTGTTTACTTCTAAAGTACCTCTCTCCTGACTACGGCCTACTATATCTTTACACTCCCCTCTCTCTCTGTTTCTTTATCAACTCCCTCTCCCCCTCCCTCTCTCACTATCATCCTATTTTTCTTCCTCACAACCTCTCTCTGTTCTCACTGTATTTCTCCAATCTCTTCTCAATATATCTCTCTATCCCACTCTTACAATTTCAACTTTTACCCATCATGATATCTTCACTTTGCTTTTAACACTACGTCGATAAACGTCCTCTTTTCACCTATGCATTATCTCGCTTCATTATTTTCTCCTTTCATTTCAGCCATTCCTTTGTCCCATCATTCTTCACCATCTGCTTCTCCAACACGGATATTCTCTGTTATTGTTCCAATTTGATTGTAACGCAACTTCTGCCTGTGAGTTCCAAAGATGACTGCAATTCGCTAAAATGGCGAATCCAGCATGATTGCGTTTTCCTTAATAAATGGCGGTCCCTTGGCAGTTGAGTCGCCATCTTTCTCTTTACCACTTTGTTCTTGGTGTACGCACACACACGCACAAAAACACACACACACACACACACACACACATGCACATACATTTATAAACATGCATA
>NC_068987.1:83984234-83989234 GCF_001194135.2 Octopus bimaculoides
ATATATATATATATATATATATAGACACACACATATATGAATGTATATTTGCGTACGTATAATTATAGATGTATACACAAAGATATATATCTCCGTTTGTGTTTTTATACATATACATATACACATGTATATATTTCTCTGTATATACAGATATAAATATATGTGTGTATGTGTGTGTGTGTGTGAATGTTTCCTCAAATTCAGTTATTAGGTTATGTACCAGCTACACTTCAAATTTTCTGGCACTAATTTCACATATTCCATAAATACATACGTTTAGTTACATTATAAACATTTTACACTTCTTTGCTCTTAACGCCGTCCATCTGACATACACTCGTTTTTTTCTATTCACCTTCTTTCTTTCTTTCAAATGTACGAACCTTAGCAACACACTGAACTCTGGTTGCTTAAGGCTAAATGTATTTCGGAAATCATTATAGTTTAATTTCATTTCAAATCTAATAGTGTTCTTTTCAGCGATGTGCTGGCACATTTTGCATAACAAGCTTCTACGAATTTCATAGCGAAAGCACATACAGATCTCATTCATTCTCTGAGCGTTTGTCGATATTATTATTATTATTATTATTATTATTATTATTATTATTATTATTATTATTATTATTATTATCATTATCATTATTAATAATAAAACCCAGAATAAAAACAACAACAACAATAGTAATAATAATGATATTTTCTATTAAATGCACAGGGCCTGAAATTTGGGGCTAGTGGGCTAGTCGATTACATCGACTACGGTGTTTCACTGGTGCTTAATTTATCGACCCCGAGTGGGTGAACGACAAAGTCGACCTTAACGAAATCTAAACTCAGAACGCAAGGACGAACGAAATACCGCTAAGTACTTTGACCAGCGTGCTAACGATTTTGCCAGCTAGCCGCCTTAATAATAATAATAATAATAATAATAATAATAATAATAATAGTAAGTGCGACCATGAGATAGAGAACAGGAAGCCAGACATAGTCTTAAAGTGCGAGCGTGAGATAGAGAATAGGAAACCGGACATAGTCTTAATTGAGAAAGAAAACAAGCTATGATGGATCATAGATATAGCATGCCCAGCTGACAACAAGGTATGCAATGAGGAAGAAAGAAACGTCGAGAGATATGACAGGTTAGCTTGGGAAGTTAAACAAGTGTGGTCGATGAAAAAGGTAGGAGGAGTACCAATAATTGTCGGAGTCCTGGGAACAGTGAGCAAAAATCTCGAGAAGTACGTGGAACAAACAGGGGCTGCAATAAGTGTGGAGCACTTGCAGAAAAGAGCACTGCTTGGAACTGCTCGAATACTCCGAAAGGTGCTCGAAAAATAAGAGATGTTACTTTAGTTCACTGGTAGTGAACAGCTGACACTGTAGTACATCTCCAGCGTTAGCAGCTGTGAAAGGCAATAATAATAATAATAATAATAATAATAATAATAATAATAATAATAATAATAATTATAATAATAACAATAGTGATAAAAGCAATGTCAATGCTGAGAATTTTTTCTACTATAGGCACAAGGCCTGAAATTTGGTAGGAGGGGACTAGTCGATTATATCGACACCAGTGTTTCACTGGTACTTGATTAATCGACCCCAAAAGGATGAAAAGGAAAGTCGACCACGGCAGAATGTGGAAACATGAAATATAGCTAAATATTTCGTATGATCGCTGCCTTATAAGTAGTAGTAGTAGTAGTAGTAGTAGTGGTGGTGGTGATATTGGTGGTGGTGGTAGTAGTAGTAGAGGCTCTATTAGCTGTGATGCTATCTTGAGGTTTGTTGACAAGTCTACTAAACTCTCAAGAATATCAGAATTCTTCTAGAATTACAAAATTATACTTATCTGTAGATCAACAATGCAAATCTCAGTTCGAATATCTTTTTTTTTTATTGCCCGCAAGGGGCTAAACATAGAGGGACACAAACAAGGACAGACAAAGGGATTAAGTCGATTACATCGACCCCAGTGCGTAACTGGTACTTAATTTATCGACCCCGAAAGGATGAAAGGCAAAGTGGAACTCGGCGGAATTTGAACTCAGAACGCAACAGCAGGCGAAATACCGCTAAGAATTTCGCACGGTGTGCTAACGTTTCTGCCAGCTCTCAGTTCGAATATCCTTCAACTATTTAGGAAGCAAGCTGGTTATTGTGCAGAATACACCAGTTACCCCAGGAATAATTGTTGTCATAGCATTCCACAATCTCTTCATCCCTCTGGCTGGATCTTGATATCTCAATTTTTTTTTTCAATTTCTCTGATATCCACCCTGTTATCAAATGGTATTGCATAGTATATCGTCTTACACTGTTTCTTTTGCTCTCCGTAACCTGATGTCCTTGCTTCATTATTATGATCAAATCGTTATGCGGAAGTCCCGTAGCATACCGTAATTCTGTCACGACCTCTGACTCGTCTTCATATAACTTATTCTTATTTCTTATTTCTTTACTACCCACAAGGGGCTACACACAGAGGGGACAAACAAGGACAGACAAACGGATTAAGTCGATTACATCGACCCCAGTGCGTAACTGGTACTTATTTAATCGACCCCGAAAGGATGAAAGGCAAAGTCGACCTGGGCGGAATTTGAACTCACAACGTAATAATATATCATATCATCAGCCACTAAGGGACATGCTCAACTATTTAAAGTCAAACAAGTGACAAGTGAATCTGTGGTATTGAGCAGAATATTTACTGTAGCCCATCTTTTTATATCAAGTCAAAACAATGTACATGATACCACTTCCAATCAGTTAAGGTCAGAAGCCATGAGAGCCACTGCCTGGTACTGCATCAGGACATTCATCATCATTATCATCATCAACATCATCATTATCATCATCATCATCATCATCATCATCATCATCATCATCATCATCATCATCATCATCATCATCATCATCATATTTTAGGCTTTTGCTTCGTACTTGTACATGTTGACTCGAAGTCTCAAGCAGAAATATCAAGAGACAATAAGCTAGAATTTAAAGGAGGTGTTAGGACTAGGTAGCCATAATTTTGGTTTTGCACAAAGTATTGTTCTATGTAATGTCTATGAAAACATAAGAAACTTAGAAATTCGTTTGGTAGGTAATTTGATTATAAAATGATAATGTTGTGTTAATATGACAGTAAAAGGTGTTTCGTATAATGTACATTTAAAAGTACTTTTGACACATTTTCAGATTAAAATGTTTCTGGGAGTACAAAGGCAATATTTTTTCTTTCTTTTTTTTTTTGCAGGATATGAGCAGTTCCCATCAGTATTATTTTTTGTATTTCTTCCATTTTTGGATTACTGGTATCTGGGATAGGTAGCAATCATCCCCTTTTTGCTATCACCCCTAGAGCACCTATTACAACAGGTATTGTTTTAGTCTTGAGGTTCCACATTTTACCAATTTCTATTCTAAGATCTTTATTATTATTATTATTATTATTATTATCATTATTTGATGAAAACTCTCAGCTTATTTTGCTGGGTATGCTGGAAAGTGTCAGTTGTTCATATTCAGTAGACTAAGGTGACACTTGTTTTCTTGTCATGCTTCAAGAAACCTTGCGAAGGATTCCCGTAGTTCTAAGCAATGCTGATTTTTGTATTATTATTATTATTATTATTATTATTATTATTATTATTATTATTATTATTATTGTCAGTATTCTTGTAAACCGGTTTTTGTTGGATTTGCTTCTTGCAGCCTAAGTTACCATGCTTGTTGTTCTCTTCAACAATCTAATACTTTCTTTATTATAATGGTCACAACAAGGAAGCGAAAACCTTTTGCAAGATCTCTACTGGACACTCTATTCCCATTCCCTTCCTAATCCTCCCAATACCTTTTGATATTCACTCAAGGCCCCAACAATAATTGGCACTATCTCCACCTTTTTCATTTTCCATAGTCGATCTATTTCGTATTTAAGAGGACTGTATGTGTCTATTTCCCCCCTTCCTTCTTAAACACTCATGCCTCAAATGGGTACGCAACATTAATCACAGAGCACAAGTGTTTTACTTTTTGCACCACGACTATATCCAACTTATTGTGGTCAAGCACCTGGTCCGTTTGGATTGGGAAATGCCATAGGATTTGGCAAGTCTCACACGTACCACGTTTTGTCTCTCACACAATTTCCTATGCAGCACTCTTGCTACCTCATCACGTCGCCATAACTCATACTGGATATGAGCAATGGTTTCGTCAAATCCATTACAAATTCGGCACAAGTGAGGCTCTTGCTCATTTCTATGGTTGGTACTCCAAATTGTGAGCAAACCTTGATCTTACACTGAAAGCATAAAACTCTTAACCCATTACCTCCCATAATTCTATTAACTGGAATTTTTTAATGAAACTTTTATTTCTAGCATAAAACAGCCTTAGAAACACGCTGGAATGATCAAAATAACATTTCAAAACAACATTTTAAATAGAAATAAGCGAGATATTGAGTGGAAAATTAGCAAACCACATTTGAATATCAGGGAAATATACTTAGTAGATATAACAAAAAGGTTAGATTTGTGTAAATATTGACAGATAATTACGAAATTTGTAATTTTGAAGTGATATCATATGAGATCACTACTAGGTAATGGGTTAATCTCCTTTTTAGGCGTTTCTTTCTTTAACCAATCCCACCTACGTTCTCCAACAACTTCGGTTGTGGCTACATAGAATCGATTGAGTAGTGCTTCATCATGTCCGTGTACTCATTGTTTTGTTCTTTTCTTCTCACTATGTTATCATGTTCAATATGTACGCAGGCTTATCATTCCGTTTCTTCCATTTACCCTCTTCATGCATACACGATCAATATCTGCACGTGGATGATGGGCTCCTTGTATGTTTAAGGGCTTTCTTGTTTTCTGTTAAACTCCTTTAACTCGTCTTTTGTCCACTCTAAAACAAGAAGCAAAAACCGTGAGAGTATTGTATAGAAAGTCTTGCCGTACTTGTTCCAA
>NC_068987.1:83993542-83996258 GCF_001194135.2 Octopus bimaculoides
GATAGACGGAATACTGCTAAGCACTTCGCCCGGCGTGCAAACGTTTCTGCCAGCTCGCCGCCTTCAACAATTCTTTTCTATAATAGGCACAAGGCCCGACATTTTTGGGAAGTTGGGGGGGTCAATCGATTAGATCGACCCAGTACGCAACTGATACTTAATCTATCGACCCCGAAAGGATGAAACGCAAAGTCGAACTCAGCGGAATTTGAATTCAGAATGTAAAGACAGACGAAATACCGCTAAGCGTTTCGCTTGGCGTGCTAACGTTTCTGCCAGCTAGCTGCCTAAGAGCATTGTCAATTAAATAAACCCAGTAGTTAATTGGTACTCTTTTTTTTTTTTTTGAAAGCCAATGGGTGAAAAGCAGCGAACTGCATTTAGAATGTGAAGGGTCGTAACAAAGAACCTTAATACATCTTGTCAAACTGATTAAAGATTATGATAATCAACCATCCGCAAATATGTATAATTTAACAAGAAATCGTATTTGATCTATAGTTTCATTCATTAGGGCATTACTGTTTATTTTTCGGCGTTTTCTCAATTTTTTTATGAATACTGGTTTGGTTTAAATAGCTTAAATTTAATCAAGAAGTCTACATCAGTGTATAATAATAATAATAATAATAATAATAATAATAATAATAATAATAATAATAAAATATGCTAAAATTTTCCAGGAACTAATGATGTAATAAAATAGAGAAATACGAAGTAAGTAATTTTGCGTTGTAAAACAAGCGACATCTCAACGTTTTGGGTAATAGCCCTTCATAGAGAACAGATACTAAAACAAGCACTTCGCGAAAATAGTGCTCTCTGTGATGACCCCGGCTGACCTACAATCCGAAACTTTGAACTTGTCTCTATTTATTTGTTTACATTGTAATATATTTTTTCTTTGAACCCCTGAATATTTGTTTCGTTAAATTCAAATTACGATGAACATAAACAAAGAAACGAAGTTTGCTTTTAGAAGCTCTTAGAAAGTTAAAGAAGTGATTTTAAATTCTCAAACCCAGGATAAAGCTAATAATATAGCCCGAACAGGATAAGCCACCCCTATTTTGCAGAGAAAAGTGTTGGCGGTCAGCTATGAGACACGAATTCACACCTCCGTGATTACGCGTCACGCGTCCTGAAACTCAATTTAGAATACATTGTTTCGCATTCATTTTATTGAAATATGTGTTACAAAAATAATAAAATATTATTGAGAAGTCAGCTAAGAGACCCTCTCCTTGGTTGCTCTTTTTGAAATAGCAATTAAATCTGTTCCAAAACACACATTTCCGTTTAGAATGCCTTTGACTATAAGCTTCTTCAGTAATTAACTTATACTTGTCTCTTAAATACACAAACCTACAATGTATAATGTAAATGAAGGTGTAGTGATAGTTGGGATGGCCATGGTTGGCATAATAGGTCTGTTCAGTCAGGGTTAAACTGAAATTAAACAGCAACAAAAATTAATAAATAATTTTAATACCAAACTCATTATTACAGAAAATGAAACAATTCACGAAGTTTTCTTTTCTACTCAAGGCACAAGAACCGAAATTTTGCGGGAGAGGGAGCCAGTCGATTAGATCGACTCCAGCACGTAATTGGTACTTAATTTATCGATCCTAAAAGGATAAAAGGCAAAGTCGACCTCGGCGGAAATTGAACTCAGACTAATGTTTTCTGCAATATGACTCTGAATGGGTTTTTGTTTTTATACATACACAATTCTAAAGATTATCAAAAGAAGTTAAAAGCAACAGACTACAAGAGGAATTTTCGGTTATCAAATTCCTAGAGAATATGAAGTCATATGAGCAACCTCGTGCTGCGCGTGCATTCAAACATGTCTTTCTTTAGCTTGGTGGTCAGCACTGAACGATGAAACAAACAATCAAAGTCATCACAGCTGTGTTCATATCATATTCATTCAAGCATTGTGTAACATGAGCCGCTGTGTCTAATATGTCCACTTTGTAAGACGCTGTGATGTAATTTGATTTTTATTACTTGCCATTTCCAGGTGTTATACTTAATTTATCAGCTCAATTTAACGCCACCACGCCTTTGGTTTTCTGTAGCGGACACCAGACGATTTCAACTATTCAGAAAAGATTGCTGATTTCTCGTTCTTATCGATGTTTAACCTAACGTCGGAGATTATGTTAAGAGCCATAGGCGTTATTCGTCTTCTTGTGACTTAGCGACATGTTTACAAAAAGATTCGATCGGAGCTTGCGAACTCCATCCTGTGCAAACGTAAAGGTTCCCGCAAATCTGTCGAGATGATGCAATTTTTAAAATGCAAACTAGCGGAATGTACATTTCAAAAGGGGAAAAAAAGGACAAAAAATCTGTTTCAATTTAGCAGTAAACAAATGAGGAATTCATGCATAAAAGTTACAACACAGAATAAAGAACGAAACAAAAAAAAACGCATTAAAATGGGTATTGAAACACACATACCACAAGCGCGTGCATGTGCTCGTGTGTGTGTGTGTGTGTGTGTGTGTATATATATACATATACACATGTATGTGTGTATATCTATATATTTGTCTATCTATCTATCTATTTATGTATCTATCTCTCTATCTATCTATTTATCTATCTATCATTCTACCTCTGTTACTCTTTCTTTCTCTCTCTCTCTCTCTCTCTCTCTCTCTGTATATATATATATATATATATATATATATATATATATATA
>NC_068987.1:83996429-83997347 GCF_001194135.2 Octopus bimaculoides
TATATATATATATATATATATATATATATATATATATATATATATATATATATATACACTCACACACACACATCAATATATATATACACACACACGCATCCATATTTATACACACATCCATATATATATACACACATCCATATATATATACACACACATCCATATATATACACACACATCCATATATACACACACACACATAGACACACACATACACGCGTACACACGCACACATGCCGATTAATACAACATCCATTTGATAATAAATCAATCTGAAATAATTTCAGATATAATTGGTTTAACAAATTCCATTTAGCTCTATAGAGCACATTATCCTATGCAACAAAACTCCACAAACCATATATCAGAAACTGCTCGTTTATAAGGCAAACAATCACACTAAAACATTGCCTGAAAAACTACAGAAAAACTAATAACAATATCACAACCATCCCTAATCTATTACACAACTCGTTTACACTCACCCACTTCAGTTCTTACAAAATCTGTTGAAGAGAATCTCATTTGTGTTGTCCGTCTATATGTTCATCCATCCGATCAAAACCACGATAATATTTACTCCGTTTGAACTCCTCAACTATGAAGATAGCTAACATATGTAATGCGCGACATCCTTTCTTATGCTTATCAGTTGAACTGGAAAAGGAATACGAATAGCTTGGCGTTATATATTGATCAGGATTATTTCCAGGCGTTTATTTCAACATCTCCCACACGCGCACTCGCTCAAAGACACCCACTTACACACACACATAAACACACACACACACACGTATACAAAACACTCAAACACACATAGGCCTATACATGCATACACTTACATGCATATATCCATACATCTATAAACATCATATATATATTTATATATATATATATATATATATATATATATACACG
>NC_068987.1:83997584-84005063 GCF_001194135.2 Octopus bimaculoides
TATATATATATATATATATATATATATATATATATATATATATGCGCGCACACACATGTAGATTTATTTATTTATGTGTTTCAGCCAAGTGGCTGCGGTCATGCTGGTGCACCATGACGTATATAAATAACGGATGTGTTACATGTATGCACTACATACATGCAAACACAGATATAGAAGTCACTCATACATACGTGACGAGTAAATATATTTGATAATGTACACACATGTTCTACGCTGATATCCAATATGAATATTAATCTGACAAAAGCCAAGTCCAATTTCATTAAATCTGAATGCAAGAGAAACTCTATATATAACAATGTATGGATCTAAAAGAAGTTTTGACCAGCTATATATGCACATGAATGACACTTTCCATATTTCATTGAAATTTCATATTCTTTTCTCTTCTACTCTAGGTACAAGGCTTGAAATTTTGGGGGGAGGGTGCCAGTCGATTAGATCGACTTCAGTACGCAACTGGTACTTAATATATCGACCCTGAAAAGATGAAAGGCAAAGTTGACCTCGGCGGAATTTGAACTCAGAACGTAAAGACAGACGAAATACCGCTAAGCATTTCGCCCGGCGTGTTAACGTTTCTGCCACCTCACCGGCTTATTAAAATTTCATATTCTTTTCTACTCTAGGCACAAGGCCTGAAATTTTTGGGAAGGTGTCCAGTCAATTAGATCGACCCCAGTAAGCAATTGGTACTTAATTTATCGATCCCGAAAAGATGAAAGGCAAAGTCGACCTCGGCGGAATTTGAACTCAGAACGTAAAACAGACGAAATACCACTAAGCATTTCGTCCGACGTGTTAACGTTTCTGCCAGCTCGCCGCTAATTGAAATTTCATATTGCACACGTTAAGATTTTTCTGATAAACTCTCAGACCCAACACGTATAACTTCAATCGTAATTCTCAACACTTTATGTAAAAATCATACTATAAATATTGGATTCACATTTTGGGAAGGGACTAGTCATTTACATCGGCCCAGTTTTCAACTGGTACCTATTTTATTAATACCGAAAGGATAAAGACAGCCTCGTCAGAATTTGAACGCATATCGTATAAACGGACGAAATGCCTCGAAGCATTGTTACCCGGCGTGCTATCGGTTTTGCCAGCTCACCGCCTTTAAGTTATAGTGTAGATATATTAAAATGTATACTTTATGATTATTTATTATTCATATCTGATGTTTCAACTGGTTAATTAATAAAATCCTAAAGAATATTTTGATGTTCTGTTAATCTAAAATATGTCGCTGTAGTTGCTGTCTAGACCGTGATAACCATGATAAGCCCTAATTCATCTGTCTTATAATCTAAATCTTCACAAGCAGCATACATACCATTTTCATTCAGCAATTGTGTACCTGTCAATGGTTCCAGACGATCCTACCTCGCGACAGGAAACACAGATGAGGGAAGCGGCATTGATCAAATGCCACATGTCGGAGGAGGTTTCAAATAACGGTGTAGCCCAGTCAACGGTGGTGCCTCAACATGACCGCTGCTTTAAAGCTGAAACATTTTAAAGAAAAAGAAATGAAAGAATTATAAATGTATACGGCGATTGACATTTCTCGCCATTGTAATATTCATTCTGCCTACTTGTAAATTTTGCGGCGAACTGGAAAAGTCACCAACATTTGGGACAAAATGCTTAGCGGCATTTATTCCATCTTAACACACTAAGTTCAAATTTCACCGAGATCTACTATACCTTACACCTTTTCACAGTCGGTTAAATAAAGCACCAGTCAAACACTGGGGGTCAATGCAATCGATTAGCCGACCCCCACTAAATTTTCAGGTCTTCTGCGGATACCTATACCCTCTTTTTTTTAGTCTCTTTATTGCGTTTATTCTCTCTACTCATTTTTTTTTTCCTCTACCACAATCTCTTTAAATCTTTATTTCTTTTTCCCCCTCTTGCCGATTCTTTTTCTCCACCATCACAGTCATCACCATATTGTTTAAAATACTAGCTATTTGTTCTCTTCGACTGCTGTGCAAATCCATCGTTTTCTTCTTCTTACCAAACCGCCAACTTTTTTTTTTTTCGAGATACTAAGAGATTTAATCCTCGATACCCATTCCTGTCTGTTAACTTGAAATCAAATCTGCCAACATTTCTCAGTGGAAAAAAAGAAAAAAGAAACGAAAACTCAATATAAAATACGAAATGAACAAAATAACGATAAAAAAAGGTTAAAGCAAAAATCAAAAGCAAATGGACAAACATTTTCTCTTGTGAAAAGCAGCTTTTAATTCTATATTACCATTCTTCTTCCTAAGATGTCAAATGTTATTAAAATCTGTTTCACTGATGCGTGAAGGTCATGCAAATTATCTACACGTAGTTTCTTATCTAGTTCTTGAAAGTATTTGATTGCATTTTTCGGTAATTTTATTCTCAGACTAAATTTCTATAGCACTGAAAAAGAAAAAAATGTTAAGGAAGAGAGTTTTACTGTTCACTTCCACTACAGTGGTTCTTAGGGAGCAAACGATATACATAATGATGACTGGTCTATTTAGAACAATTTTAACACTCCTAACTTATACACTTATAGCTTGTCTTACTTAATATTGATATACTGGCAGTGAGTCTAGATAAACAAGCCTAAAATGTACTAGATTCCTTCTTTTTTTTTTAATTTGCCAGTAATTTCAGAGTTCAAATTCTCCTAGTACCAAAGTTTGCCTTTTATGGTTTATGAAAGACATATTTAGTTGATTATTCGAATTCCTGTCTACAACACTGGCCAAAAAGATATTTATTTCTCTTTTGTAGTATTTGTTGTAGGGGTTGTTTAGCCCGGATTAAGGATCTAGTCGGTTTGGCTGCCAGCATCAGTTCTGCTCGAATGTAATGATACATTTTTATTGGCTAATGAATGACATGAAAATCATTTTCGCCATAAATCAATAAATAAAAAAGTTATTAGTAATTTTATTTTGAAAATTTTGGAAATTTTAGCCATCATAAGGCATAGACACATTCATGCTTGTTTCCATAATAACAAGCGGATCTGAGAACTCTTTTATCTGCGAGAAAGCACGTGTTGACAAATTCGATGCTGCGTGTTGGAAATTTTACTGTTTGATTATGGCAGCAAGCTTTTGTAAGCTTGTGCCCCTCCTCTTAGGACTGTAGTGCTATTCCTTTACTCATGGGTTAAGGAATTGACTTCAGTCCGGTTTTGTATTGAAGAACTGGGGATGAACCGTAGCACAGCCATTGATTATAACAACTATGTTAGAGAAATATGTACAGATGACTTGCTCCGTTATCCAATTCATGTTGGTGATCCCGGGAAGATCGTTGAGATCGACGAAACAGTCTTCCCAAGACGTAAGTACAACTGAAGAGTGGTCTTACCTGAGCAGTGAGTTTTCAGAGGAATGTATTGTGGAACCAGACAGGTTTTTCTGTATGCGGTGCCATGTCGGAATCGTGAAACACTAGAAGTATGCTTACGTCACTCGATTCTTCCAGGAACCACAATTTTCAGCGATTTGTGGAGGGCGTACTCTCACATTCCTAAAATTGATGATTACAATTTTGGGCATAGAATGGTGAACCATAACGTTAGGTTTGTTAACCCGAACAATGGTACCCCCACTTGACAAATGGAGAGATAAACTTTCATTTTTGAAATGCTGGCAACCAAACCAACTAGATCCCGGATTAAACCTAATCAAACAGATTTATAACCAAAACTATTGAATTTATGTTAAGGCTTTTCCTTCATACAAGACTAGATTACATCTTTAGTTGTGTTTGATTTTAAAGTATTTCACTCGGCGAGGATGGACACGTGAGGGTAACCTGCTCATGAATGTAATGATCAAATAAGTCGGATCAAAAATACAAGCGGCCAAAATTGTATTCCTCTGAAGGATAACTGGAATAATGTTGCTGGAGTGGGTATAGAGCCAGGAGATCAGAAATTCTTTCCAGGTCGAGCCGTTTCATTTTCGCATTCAGAGGTCCTAACTCCGGTATCAAGAACATGTAGGTAGAAAGCTAAAATCACAAACGGAGTCTTTAATCCAATCCAGCTGGCACGAGACCCAGGGACCGAGGAACCAAGAACGAGAAGGTGGGATAATTTCCTGCGTCTCGTTTGTTCATGCTTGGGAATCCATTTGGAAAGTGTAATAACGACTACTACTGATTGGATGCTATGGAAGAAGTGCCTAAGGACTTTACACCCACTACTCTCCTAGGAATAGTGGTTGGAGAACATGGATGGATGGTTGGATGTTATTCGGTCGAGAAATTATATGGATTCACTACCTGCGCTCTTGCTGATGTTGTTGAATCGGTACCAAACAGTGCGATTGCATTTTTAACGACGTAGGCTTTCGCCTTGCATATTTTCCCTCGAAATGTCACATTAGTCCACATTTCTCCTATGAAATGTAATTTGTCACCCGTCAAGCTACGAGAAGATTTCGCTGTTTCTCTCAACATAGGTTTCCTTATTTCTTCTATGTGTCCATACTTATCCTTGAAATATCACTTCCGGTATCCAATTAAAGTTTAATATGTATTCCATCTATTTTTACGTGTACGAATTTTCTTATTTGGTAGTCGATTTTTGTTTCTGCTGAGAGTACTCTAAGATTTTTAACATTTGACTATCGTAATTTTGTTCTGCTGTGTGAACTATTGTAATCAATTTCTTTGCAACTGTAGAACGTGGTGATCTTTTTTGGCTGTATTTTTCCGGTCGGCATATCTATATTTTTGACGAATCTTTTTCTTTAATTTTTTCTTCATCGTGATTCAGGTTTACCATCCTTTGACATTCTTCTGCCACGATCTCTAAGGATAGATCTTGGTTCACTAGTTCCAATCTAGATAGAATTCTTGCTCGAATTTCTGTATCTTCGTTCTCTGTAAGAAAATAAGACACTTGAGCATCTCAGGTGTAAGTTCTTTGAGTTTAAAACTTTCACACATCCTGTTGACAGTTCCTGAGTATGAGATAAATTCACCATTCTCTTTTTTCGTTATATTCCGACACTCCTTTCGAGTGTTAAATATAGAAGATTTATCACCGAATATGTTAGACAGTAATTCTATTGTTTCTTTAGAACAAATCTCAATGGGTTTTTTGGACAATATAAAATCACAATAACGTTCATGCTCTAACGGAGCTAATTTTCGTAATAACAATCTCATTTTTTGTTCGTCCGACCATGATTTGCAATCTCGCTTCAAAATCTCCCCGTACCTTCTGTAATGCGATGCAAAAGTTATACTCTCTTCTGCGTTATAACTGAATACACTAATCGAGTTCGACAACCGTCTGGTGAAAACGAACTTTCCTCATTTTTTGACTTCTTTGAATATAGCTCCAATAATTTTTGTTGTTGCAGTTGTTGCTGTAATAGTTGCTGCTCTTGTTGTTGCCTTTGCATCTGTACTATGGAAGCTAATACGTCATCTATTATTTAACAAGTTTCCCCACGAACAAATTGCTAAATAATGTACGTGAGCTTCGAAACCCTTGTCGCTAGATGTAACGTAATTTGTCAAGTACAATGAATGGGATAACTAAATAACAGTAAAAACAATGTAACGAACTAACAAAACTCTCTACGAACCAACAATCAATATTCCATGTGAACGAACCAACCGACACCTTCCGACTTCACTGTGAACTAACACGAACTTCACTCGACTCCGAACCTCTGAACTCACTCGAATCGTTACTATTTATACTTTACTCGGACCAGTCTATCTCTCGCAAGGGGTCATCGTAACTCTCATTGGAACATGACTGAAGCAAGTAACAGATAAAGAACCGACACTCATCTAACACGTGATGACATTAGACTCCTGAATGGACACAGAAAAGGGAAATGGGTCGTTATTGTCCAACACAATCGGTGGCTGATCAACCTTTTGAAAGAGCAAAGTGGCTGCTCAAGATTTTCGTGCGGCTCTAACCAACGTCTGCTGCTGGCATGAGAGGTGTTCTACCATTGTACCAAAGCAATCCATCGAATTTCCTTATCCAGTTTAGAAATTTCATCCTTACCAGCGAGAATTGTAGACTGTTGACAACAAGAACTTTATAAACTTTCGAGAGAACGTGGAAGAATTTTTCTTTGAAATTAGTTCTCGATGTACGTATAAAGATTTAGATAATAACATGGAACTTATGGGCTTGCAACCTCCATTTGGATAGAAAAAAGATTCGAACTCACTCTGCATTTACAATAGTATCTATTTAGTTCTTCCTTCTCTATTAATTCTAGCCTTTCAACTCGTAACTTCACAACAGCTACATAAATGATCTCTCTAAATTGCGACGTTTAGTTTACATAAATTTAGATCTTTTATGTTGACGCTGATTATTGCCTAAATTACTTCAATTAGTCTAGTATACACATATGCTTGTTTGTTTATTCCCACACCATCTTCTCGTCAGCCACTTTCTCTATTTGATTTTATCTTATTCTGCTTCTATTTTAAATATTTATAGGTTAATGATTGCTGCCTCTGTAAATATGGCTATCTCTATTTTCGTTTCTTTTTTCTGTCCTCTCGTTCTTTTTCGATCCCAATCTTCTGAAATTTCGCAGAGACCTTTGCTGTTTCTCTACAATTCTTTTTCTTTATCATCCTTGAATTATAATTAACTGGATCTCCATTAATTAAAGCTAATATTCTATTAGTTCTGTAATAATTAATCGGAGTAATTTAATCACGAGAAATTAAGTAAATGAATAAGTAACGCTGGAATTTATTAACCATGTTACTTCTTTGATGTACAAAACAATATAACACGGTAAATGTTTTTTTCTTTCTTTGAGAACAACGTCCGCAACAATCTTCAATAAGATTTTTCTTGGGTCAAATGTCATGCTTAGCGCTTGTTATCTGCTGTTATATAAGCCTGTTTTACTAATAACAGCTTTAATGAATAATGTCGCTTAATTTAAGTAGTTATATCTTTTAACTATTCTCTAATTTCCTGCTTTGCAATTGATTGTTGTCCTACCCACTTTGCATTTATCAAATCGTGTTATTCTGATTTGAATTTCCAATTGTTAAACGGCTGATTCATTAGCATGTCACTGCTCCCTTATTCATTTGGAAAACCTGACGAGTTGCGAGTCGTGTAACATATCTCACACTCTTATGGATGTTGTACAAACTACATACCTAAATGTCACAATTCTTATCGAAACAATTGTAACTTTACCAGATAATCCATTTCGTTGTTTTTATTATGTTCTTTCGTCACACTTAAGGTTCCATTCATCTTTGGATACTACTGGGGTTGAAGTGAAATCCTCTGTTGACGTATACCGTACTATAATGATGGATTATAATGATGGATTTGCATCATTCGGTCAAGTCATTGATTGTAGCGTTTTTTACTTTGGTATGCTTCGATCTTTTATGAATGCCCTCTATCAAATATGCATATATATA
>NC_068987.1:84007342-84008090 GCF_001194135.2 Octopus bimaculoides
TATGTAGTGTTCTCACTACATGAATAAATGGAGCTTGTACGAAGCGTGCGTACTGCTATAACCTATTGAATTTTTGTTGCTTTTCTTCAAATTTTGTTCACCAAATCTCTTGATTTTGTTTTTGGTTTTTACCCTACCAAATTCTGGTGCCTCAAACATTTTAATTACCATATTTAATCTTTTGATTAAATCTATATTTTTATATATACACATATATAGACACACACAGGCGGCGAGCTGGCAGAAACGTTAGTACGCCGGGCGAATTGCTTAGCGGTATTTTGTCTGCCGTTACGTTCTGAGTTCAAATTCCACTGAGGTCCACTTTGCCTTTCATCCTTTCGGGGTCGATTAAATAAGTACCAGTTACGCACTGGGGTCGATATAATCGACTTAATCCGTTTGTCTGTCCTTTTTTGTCCCCTCTGTGGGTAGCCCCTTGTGGGTAGTAAAGAAATAACACAATCATGCACACACACACACACATATATATACAAGAGTTCAGAATGGAGTGGGAAAATTCGGGTTACATATGTTTCAAAGCAAGTGGAACCTCGGAAATGGTAAATATCAAAGCAAGTTGTATACCGCTGGCTACTCTTCAGGCCAAGGATATCTTAATTTGATTAAAGGTCACATTGTCGCAAGCAGGTACATGCTGACACCAAGAAGATTCAATCAGAACGTCTGAAGGCCACAGTATGTGGTGTGTGTGTGTGTGTGTGTGTGTGTGTGTGTGTGTGTGTGT
>NC_068987.1:84008100-84013141 GCF_001194135.2 Octopus bimaculoides
GTGTGCGTGTGTGTATGCATGTATATATGTATAAAACACCATTTACTCTGAAGCGAAATCGAAATGTAAATTTGTGAACTCATAAGCCTATTATGCCACCTGAAGAGGCTGTTTTACACTGTGCGTTGCATCTAGAGTTATTGCATCGTACTACGCCCACGCAGGAGCAGTGCAACTTGAAGCGAAAGCAGTTATTGTGCTAATAAATGCTGTTTGTTATCCTCCATCATCTCCATTAATCTTTAAAATATCCCTATGTGTATCCTGGAATTTCTGGTCGTAGATCCAACGATGAATGCAAAGTATCGCTGATGATACCTGATAGTCATAAGTGGAGAACCTGCTCCGCAGACACACTACCTGGGACGTACCCTGAAGCTACATTTTACACCTACTTTCTAAACCTTAATTCTATAACTTTAAAAAATTCGAATGTCTCTTAAATTGTTGTATATATTTTACAAAGATGCCTATCATAAAAATATTTATTGAATCCATCAGTATCAATTATGGTAACAAAGAATCATGCAAATATATTGATATAAAAATAGAACAGAATCTAAATTAAAAGAAAAAACACGAAAACTGAACAATTTCATTTTAAACAACTTCACTTTAGATGTGTGGAATAAAATAAAATAAAATAAAGCGGGTTCTTTTTTTTTTTCGCATGACAACATTGAAATAAGAACATTTTTATGTTTAGTTCAACTTACTGATTTCAGCGTTAAAGTAATTTCTGTACTTTTTTTAATAAAAAATAAAGTAGCAAAGATTTTACGGAGAAATAAAAAAAAATGTTAGCAAGAATATTATGGATCAATTTTCAATTTCACAAGAATTAATGTGGATCAATTTTCCAGATCACAAGGAATATTATGGATATGTTTCCGAGTTCAAAAGAATTCGTTTGGTGGAATAAAAGAAAAAAGAATTCAAAATATCCAGGCATGCTGACAAAAAAACAACAAAAAAATGAAAGAAAAAAAAATTAAAAAAAGAAAAAAAACCAAAAAAAATGAAAGAAAGAAAAAAAAACACATAAATAATAAATAGAAATGGTTAAAAAATTGAATATTTTTATTCACTGCAGCCTCACTTTGGGTTTTGGAAAGATGAGGTTTCATGTTTGATATAACAACAATGATATTCTGGTTTTTCATATACGAGGATGAACGATGCTGTCTCAAAGATTACTGCAGATTGTTTTCTAGTTTACAAGAGAAGAAGATCCTTTATGACAGAGGTAGACTGTTGCAAAAGGCTACATGTTTTTGTTACATCAACATATACACTTTTGAAAGCATTTGTAGCTTTTGACCGCTTAAATGATCAGAGATCTATCCTTTTCTAAAATTCAGTGAGTGCTTTACTGTTTGACCGAATTTAACAAAAGTGCTTCTTTCATTGCGCCGGGCTCTTTAGTTAAATCAGTAATTTTACAGTTAAAATAGATGAATCTTGTCCGAAAATTATTGAGAAACTTACTGTTTAAATTTGATAAGATGCTTTATAAAAGTACTAGCTGACCACGTGCCGTCAATAATGACGGCTAATTCTAGTATTTTATATATAAATAATGTACAAACTAAGGTACATAATAATCACACATACAAACATTCACACACTTCCCTTGTACACGCACACAGGTACACACGTATACTCACACAGAGTTGAAACGCTGATTTTTTTCACCTCTTCCCTCCTTATTCATATATCACTCCTCTTTTCTCTCATTGCTATTACTTTCTATCACTCCCGCTCAGTCAGGCTATTACTCTCACTACTTCTCCTTCACTGAATTACTATTTTCTGTCCTCTTCCGTGTCTGGCGTAATTCTGAACAAATATATATATATTTATTGATGTCACTAATAGAGTCTTCTAAAATCTCTACTAATTTGTAGGAAGACAGCTATTTTGTTTTCATTCACTTTGTGATTCCACAACAGTAGCTTTGATCCATATACTGAAATCTTTTCTCTTGCTAAAACATCATTAATATTTTCTCTTTGCAATTTTCGCAAAGATATCATCTGAACACAAGACATATCTCAGCCAAATAGAGTTATAGAACATGTCTGGAGAAACAAAATTTCGATATATCAGAATTGTTTTAATTTCAGTTTTCTCAACCTCACTTCTCGGTGACGATAGAGGAACATATCCAGCCTCACCATCGACAGGTAAATTGCTAAACAGTTGTGTGTTTAGTTCTGTTTGACATCAATGGAAATCTTGCCCCCATTTTTCATAGCAGCCTCTTTGCAACCAATGTCTGGCAATGAAGTATATCATAAGTGACATGAACTTTAAGGTACTGCCATTTTTATACCAAATGTTGTAATAAATTTAGAAAATTCTGTTCTAGATTTCCGTCATTCTAAATATACAAGTATTGCTATATCAACTTTAAATTGGAAAGAATACAAGCATTATTTTTAAAAACATATGTGTCAGGTATAATAGAATTAAAATCCTCTTTTAATCGCAGAATAGAATTGCAAAATACGTATATTTTTTTAAGAAAAATTACGAAAATCTTCCTTGATTTGAATAAATTTATTTATCTAAAAAATTACTTTGCAACACGATAACTAGCGAACTTCTGTATGAATCAAAATATTTTTATACGAGTTTTCATTTTGATTACAATACATAAGAAGATGCTTCTAAAATTAAATCTATTCATTATATCTAATTATTTATAATAATACCGATAATTATTCAGTCTTTATGTTCAGATCTAATTAAATCTGTATTTTAATATATAATTCAAAGATAAATATATAAGAATCAGTTAAATGAATTCATTTATCTTTTAATAAAAACGACAGAGAATTGAAACATGTTTATAAAAAAAATAATACATTAAAACGAAAAAGCAAACATGGACATTGAAAACAAATAAGCAAGTCATTAATATATTTTACAAGATTTTTAATTTCGTAATTTTTCTTAAAAAGTTTAAATATCAATTGCACATATTATTCTTTGCTCATCCTGGAGCTTAATCTTCCCTTATGTAACCTTGAGAATCACGTAACATAACACCATATGATCAAAACCTTAATTTGGAAAATTATTATACATATTCATATCAAAATATTTAATAATAATAATATAGCTATGGAATTCGTTATCCTTATTGTATACTTTATCGATTGATAATTAGTTGATTCTCAGCTTTAGAAATTTATGAGCGATTCAGAATATAAAAACAAAATATCCTTTTATAGTCTGGAGAGACGTAATATTTGTACAAGATTATTAATCATAGTTATTTTGTATATTTTATGTGAAATGCAAATGCTATAGGTTCAGTAGTTTTGAATGAAAAATATTCTTACTTTCTAAAATGTTCACACCTCATTTAATATAAAATTGTTTATAAAAAATAGTCTTACTCTCATGAGAATTAAGTAATGTAAAATTCAAATAAAATGGTGTAAATTTTCAACAATTTAATATGTAGAACAATGCGTCATTGATGTCACATTTCAAAACATAAATTTCAAAAATATATTAACCCAAAATGTTAAATAATGACAGCTACTCTTCATTTCATGATTAAATACACAGATTTAGGGTCCCAGAAATTTGAGCCTCATGCCGCATACATTATCACAGCTTGCAAATTTTTGGTGATGTATCTCAGTTTTGCGATACCTGCATTACACATTTTATGACGTTGACAGAGATATAGCTCAGAGAGTCAGCAGTTAGCGATTGACGTACTTCAGCAGACTAGTTGCCGTTCTTACCAGCTGTTTTGATTTACGTTGCTGTTATTCGAATAGTGATGCTGTTTAGACGTCATAAATGAGAATTTTCATAAAAATGCTGCCATTAAGATTCTCACATCAAAAGAATACAACAGACAGTGCTGCCCTCATTGCTACACTGAGTATATAAATTCAAAAATTTACAGCTCCCCTTCAAATGGAAGTAAACATCACTTCCATCATGACACCGTATATTTGTGAACTTTCAAATGTACACGTTCACATGGTGCGGAGCTAATCTATGTAAAGACATACCTCCAAATTCGAATACAGTTTGATATGTCCGACGCCCAAAATTGTCGGACCTTGAGTCAGTTTGTAACTTTTACACATTATGTATATATGTATATGTATATATATGAGTGTATGCTTGTGTTTGTGTGTGTGTGTGTGTGTGTGAGAGAGAGAAAGAGAGAGAGAGAGAGAGAGAGAGAGAGAGAGAGAGAGAGAGAGAGAGAGAGAGAGAGAGAGAGAGAGAGAGAGAGAGAGAGATCTGTGGAGGGTGGAAATGTGGACAGATAAAGCTCTTCAAAGACACCTTCCAAGTCTCTTTGAAGAGATTTGAGATTAATCGCCAGACTTACAAAATTCAAGTGCAAGACTGCCCTGCCTGGTGAAAATGCATCAACAAATGTGTTACCTCCTATGAACAGAGTAGTATTGGAGGAATACAATGACAACGCAAACTGCGCATGTTCAGAGCCTAATCATTACCTACAATCCCAGCAGACTACCAGTGCCCGACCTACAGCCGAGCCCTCCGAATAGGCATCGAATTGATCAGCATCAGCCAGGCACACCATGTCCATTTTCTCCCATGTAATAACATTGGTCATCGTCGACAACGATGAACGAATGAATGAATAAAGTATATGTTTGTATGTATGTTTAAATGCTTGTGCTTCTGTATATCAGCATAAGTCGGCCTCATTAACTTGTAGTATGTATGTCCGCAAATGAAAGACAAACGTTTAAGGTGCTGTCCATTTTATTAGCGGATGAGGAATCAAAAACTGCTGTTATACCACAGATTATTTACATCAAATTTACGTTGAGAATTCCAATATGCAGCGTGTTATAGATGATAATATATGAATATTTTATCATGCCGTCGATGAACGGTCCCTGTGCGAATCATGCTTTCTATTACGTATAAATACTGTTTTGTGTTTGATATAAATAACGGACAGAAGTATGAGGTCGCAAATGGATAATTTATATCACACTAATTGAAGTCTTTTGGTGCTTAACACTTC
>NC_068987.1:84017719-84018022 GCF_001194135.2 Octopus bimaculoides
CTCCCCCCTCCTCCTCCTCCTCCTCGTCCTCCTCAGGCTATTTTCCCCACGCTGTTTTACATTTCGTTCCATCACGATCATTCTCTTTCCTCTGATTTTGCCCTGACCCTGTACTCTACCGGTCAATCTTTACTACGTACGTCTGTATACCTGACGCCTATCATCAACACTACTATCTCACTGTCATCGTCAATATAACCAGTACCACTGACAAGAAATAAAAAACGTGATTCTTCTTCTTCTTCTTCTTCTTCTTCTTCTTCTTCTTCTTCTTCTTCTTCTTCTTCTTCTTCTTCTTCTTCT
>NC_068987.1:84019527-84020812 GCF_001194135.2 Octopus bimaculoides
ATATATATATATATATATATATATACACACACACACACACACATATATTTACATGCATGCAAGTGTGCAAATATGTATGTATGCATGTATGTATGTATGTATGTGTGTGTATAGACCTATATATATATATAGGTAAGTAGATAGATTCATAAACAGATACGAATAGAGATAGATTGAAAGATAGATAGATCTATTATAGATGTAATGTCAAGGTTATCCATTTATGCTGCGTTGTAAAATTTTTTCTAATTTTATCAGCTTCAATGTGATAAGATTTTACAACCGCATTATTTGTATTTTATCGCTTCAGGTAAGTGTCCAGTTAACAGAAAGCTTTCGAAACCATTGCTTTATTGAGCTACTTTTCGTGACAGACAATGAATTTAAAAGTTGTATAGTATTGATTTGTAACAAATTCAGCATTCACCTCTACAGGTATATGAGCTCCTTTCAATGTCCTTAGGTTAACTATTCCACTCTGGACAATATCGCTTCGAACCGCAAGTGTGACACACACACACAAAAGTCCCACACCAACAACCCATCTTTAATATCTGGAATTATGTTCTTTGTTCGCTAGATGGATTCGGTCCTTCCAAAGCGTGATATATTGACACCATTCACTCCACCGGAAAATAACCAGAGACACTACCGACAGTCTGCTGCCAACGAATTTAAGAGATGTTATAATTGACGTCAGAACGACTTTACGTCTAGGAACAATATAAATACCATGTCTCTTTAAGCTTTCATTTAGAAATACAGAGGCTAATGACCTGACCACTTGCTTATGGTTTGGAAAATTATTGGCTGAGCTCTTCTCTGCTATAAAAAAAATTCATAAGACTGCACAGACTCATAGACGTTTATATGTATATAGGGATAGGTGTGAGGTGCGTGATGCAAAAATACAGCAAAAATAGGAGGTAAAAAATTGTATTACTTTGAGGCTCAGGAAATGGAAAAGAAGAAAGAAGAGTCTTTCGGGTTTTAAGTATTCTTTGGTCTCCTAAAAGGAAGGGCAGTCGAGAAGAGAAAAGAAAAGAAAAGGAAAAGCTGAGAAACACACACACACACACACACACACACACACACATACACACACACACACACACACACACAACCTGACACCCCACCACATATATAGATGTATATATACAGAGTGTGCCATAAATATCGCCATCCGTTAGAGAAAAAAATTGTAGTTTGGAATCAGTAGTTCTTTGACTGCTATTTCTGAATTCTCAGTATGTTGGAGAAGCAGCTCCTGCTAATCCCTGTATAA
>NC_068987.1:84021169-84023879 GCF_001194135.2 Octopus bimaculoides
TCAAAATTCACATGAGTTATTAGACACTTTCAAATTTATTCGAATATTGAGGCTGAAGATCGGAATAGGGTAACCTCATACCCTTAACCGTGAAACGTCGTACCCAATTAACTAAAGGCAGGTTTGTTTTTACTCTTCTCTTCTGTTTTTTGTTCTGTGTGTGCCATAAATATCGCCATCCGTTAGAGAAAAAAATTGTAGTTTGGAATCAGTAGTTCTTTGACTGCTATTTCTGAATTCTCAGTATGTTGGAGAAGCAGCTCCTGCTAATCCCTGTATAATTATGATTATATATATATATATATATATATATAAACAATATATGAGTATATGCATATATATGTACACGTATGTATATACGTTCATCTACATGTACATATAGATACATAACTGGTTACATTACGTGGCAAAAGAACAAGGACAAAATGGTAAACAAGGTGCAAGAGAGAGAGAGAGAGAGAGAGATAGAGAGAGAGAGAGAGATAGAGAGAGAGATAGAGAGAGAGAGAAGTATGTGGTATCCCTGATCAGATAATCTAAGATGGCTTCCACTCATTATCGAAGCAAATATTCTCTTTGGGTTGAGATTGAGCTGACAGATACAACTTAATTCGTTTCACTGTTTTTTTTTTCAGGTTTGCCGATAATAATCTCGTTTTGCAGCCATGTGGTTTCAAGTTCAGTCCCATTACATCACAGCTTGGGTTATTGCCTTCCTGTAATGCCGCCGGGAACGGCCAATTCCTTGTGAGTAAATTCAGTTGATAGAATCTGTGTAGAAACCCGTCGTAAAACGTGTCTTTGCGCCTTTGTCTGTCCCCCCCATACCCCAGCACCCGTGACATAGCTGTCTGACATAAATACAATACGAAGTAGAGGTCGGTTTGTTCGACTCAAACCTTTGTAGTGGTGCCCAGATATAGCTGCAGTCAAAAGAGTCGTTAGCACGCCGGCCAAGGTGCATAACTAGGTTTCACCTGCAAGGTCATGCGCTGTTTATCTTGATATGAGATCACCATGTCACGCACACATGGTTGTGATGCATGTACTTGGTGTACCCTTATCAGACGGGTAATCATGATGGGTATGCTGGGCTTCGTATATTTTACTCCATTGTCACATTGATGACATGCACTGCTCACTCACTCAATAAAAATATCAGAAGGCATCAAGAGGAATATAAAGGAAATTGATGTAGAGTGCCCAGTAGAACTGTTACAAAAGTTTTGCTTCCTTGGCATCACCAGAATAATCAGGAAAATATTAGGTAGCTGAAAAGAACGAATAACACGGTACCGTAGGCTTCAGGTAGTAAGTCTGCTACGCATGTAAGACTTCAGTTGCACCAATAAAACCTGTGATAAAAAGAAATATTAATAATAATTCTTTCTATTATAGCCACGAGGACCTACATTTTATGGGAGGGTTAAGTTATTTATATCGAGCCCAGTTCTCAACTTGTTCTTATTTCATCCACCCTGAAAGGATGAAAAGCGGAAATTAAACTCATTGCGCGAAGATGGAGGAAATGCCGATATGCATTTGGTACTGCATCAAGGCATTTATTATTATTATTATTATTATTATTATTATTATTATTATTATTATTATTATTATTAAGGCAGCGAGCTGGCAGAATCGATAGTACACCGGGCGAAATGCTTTGCGGTATTACCCTGCCGCTACATTCTGAGTTCAAATCCCACCAACATCGACTTTGCCTTTCATCCTTTAGGGGGTCGATAATTTAAGAAAAACTGAAAAACTGGGGTCGATGAAACTGACTTGTCCTCTCCCCTCCCCCAAAATTTCAGGCCTTTTGTCGTTAGTAGAAAGGACTACTATTATCATTATCATTATCATTGGTTTGCACGAATGTTTTACGGGTTCGGAATCAATGTCCTTGATACCAAGTCCCAACCAGCTTCCTGAGATATCGAAGACCTTTCTCACAATCCTTGCCATCTCCAATAGAGCAGATTTCTGTACCAATGCACCTCTTTTTGTGTCACCAATCTCAATAAGGGAACCGTTCTTGTTCAATTAACGAAGCACCAGTTGAGCTCAAGGACCGATGTTCTCGAGTCGGCCCTCGCATAAACTTTCGAGACTTGATCCCATAGTATTACTGATATACTTATTATTATTATTGGTGGTCATACTTGTAGTAGTGGTGGTGGTGGTGGGCGTCGTCGTAACTGTAGTTAGAGTAGTGGTGTTGTTTGTTTGTAATAATAGCGTTAGCGATATTCGTGTTAAAATGGCGCGTTATAGCGGTGGTGTTGTCGTTCGGTGTTCAGTGTTTAGTGTGAACAAGAAATATAATGTTTTTAGTGTTGAATGATCTTGAAATTGTTTTGTGTCATGTTACGTCGTTACGTCGCTTAGTGAAACCCAGGGAAAATAACGAAGCAAAAAAACATTAGACATATAAAAACACAGTAAGCTATCAGCCATTACAAGATGCTATCTTAGTCTGATATTATTTTGTATATAGTTTGGGTATAACTATACCCTTTTATCAATCTCTTGGCAGTGGTAGTTTTTCTTACAATGTTTTGTTATGAAGTAGAGATTAAGAACTTGAAATATGTTCTGTATTACGACACCGTAATTAAGAGATTAACTAACAAACATGATAACTCTGAATCCGCTTATCTCTTAAAGTATCAATGTCTGTATATATATATATATATATATATATATATAT
>NC_068987.1:84025544-84033880 GCF_001194135.2 Octopus bimaculoides
ATATATATATATATATATATATATACACACATATATAAGACGCACTTAATCACACTTTTTTTCAACTAAATTCCACTTCCGTTCCATTGATTAAACCTTAGTTGTGCTAATATAGTAGATGCCTGTCCTAGTATTGTGTGGTGCAAAAGGCGAACACAGAATCAGCCGGCTGCATGGTTACAAAGCCAACATCTTACGCAAAAGTCATATCTTCCCCCCAAATTAACATATTTAATATATGAAGCATATATTAAAATGTTAAGCGTCGCTGGCATTGTAGGTAATTTGGTTGGCTTACTGAGATGATCACTGGAGTCTAATTTTCATGTTGTGCTTTAGGGATAAAAAAATTAAAATACTTCAAAATTGTGACTACAGAAAAAGTGGTACTTCATCATTTTCAGCTGTTCTAAGAATAAATGAAGAACGAAAAAATATATGGTACAATATTGATCGTATTTTCTATTTCTATTTTGTTTTGTTTTTGAAGTGGGATATTGTAATATACTTGATAAAGGTTATGTAAAAGAATGTAAAATAATTCCTCAATGTTAATTGAAGTTGCAAAAAGCTGTATATTGTCTATACTTGTTAGTCTGGAATATTTACGATAGGACTTTGTAAAAAAAAAAAAAAAAAAAATACAGGAGAGCGATTGAGAGAGAAAGAGAGAATGAAAGCAAAGAGCAACAGCAAGAACATATAACACAAAAACATCATTATCATGACAGTCGTCATGGCCGTCGTTGTCGTCGTCGTCGTCGTCGTGGCCGTCGTCGTCGTCGTGGCCGTCGTCGTCGTCGTGGCCGTCGTCGTCATCGTCATCATCAGTATCCTTACTTTAATCGACTACAAAAGCAACATGAATAGAGAAGACATACAATGTCACCTGTAAATGTGTTGGCTTCTGGAACATAAAATAGGACATTTAAATGCTGCCTCGCACAAACGCTACCCTGAATTAACATTATCTCTCCTTCTGTTGTTGTTGCTGCAGTTTTTGTTGTTCTTGGTTTTGTTGTTGTTGCTATGTCATCATTATTGCTGCAATTTTTCTTGTTTTAGTTGAAGAAAAGAAGACAGAAAATAAGAATTTAAATCTCGATAACAAGTATTGATTGGATTGGCAGAAAGACCAGTCGCTAAAATTCTGAAATACTCTTTGCTAGCCCGCTTCTCAATTTACTCGTATTAACACAAACCGGCGAAGCAGTTACTGTATGGTCAATCAACATTCTAGAAATAACAGCTGCTTTCTCAGATCAAATCCTATAGCCGCAGGAAAAGAAAAATTTTATAGAAATAACTCTCTATATAATAAACTTTACGAACATTCTGTTAAAAACAGGATAAACATCAGAGAGCACATCCATAAGAGATTTTATCTCAGAATAAATACCACAATAACTGGCCTAGCCTGTAACCAGTGTGTATACATTACGTATGATACATTGATGGCTATTTTAATGTAATACTGCCGCAATTGCCTATTTATAATAGAACCGTTAAAGATGGCATGCCTTTGTCTATTGCTCTACTTGGTCTAGGTTGACCTCAGCGAAGCAAAACTACAAGTAATCTCTTGCTATTTATTGCTAACACCAATAATAGAATATATCAATAAAGAAGACATGAATCTTGAAATTAAAAAATGCCAAGCTAATTAGAATTTAAGATAAATGGAACTTGTTTCTTAATTAATTGTAAGGAAAAACAATACAAAGTGAAACACTGACTTGCATAGAAATGGAGAAATAATTTCGAGACAGAAAATATTTTACCAAGTAATTTTACAAAGAAAGTTTGATCTTTGTGTTGAAAATTTAACTATGGGCATATTTATCTAGAAGCTCCGTTATCGATGTGGATGTGAGAAAGCATAAAGTTATCAGTAAAATTATAAGATGCCTTACACGACTTGGGGTGTTTCTGCTGTAACCAACTTTCTCTTTAGAGGATTTAAATATAGTTACAAAACCGAATTTCTGGTAAACTAATGATCTGTAAACTATAATAATTCGCACTAGTTCACCCGACCGACACATTAAGGATTACACACACACACACACATACATACACACACACATACACACACATACACACACACATGCACACACACATGTACACACACACATGCACACACACACACAAATACACACATGCACACACACACACAAACGCATGCGTACATGTGTTACATATGTCTGTATATATAGGCATACGCAGACACACACACAGCATATACACATATATATCTAAACTTGCACATCTGTATACTTACATGCAATGTGTATGTGTATATATTTGTATCTTCGTATACACACACGCACACACACACACACATACACACAAACACACAAATCTATCTATCTATCTATCTATCTATCTATCTATCTATCTATCTATCTCTCTATCTTTCTATCTATCTAAAAATCCAAGAAAAAAAAAAGACAAAAGAGAGTCACTTACTGTTATAGTTTCTTCAATGAGAATATTGACCAAGGTTACCGTGGTCTTTTCCGTAGGCTTTTCTTTCCACGGCCAAACCTAAACTGTCCTCCCCTCTTTTTACACGAGAACATTACTGTGTGATACACGATCCCTATTGATCGCCCTTTTTTTTTTTCTCGACCCCTTTTGATCGAACTCACCCCTTTTTCCCTTCCTACGATCTCTTTTGATCGACCCCCCCTTTTTTTCCCTTCCCCCTCCCAAAAAGAAAAGCTCTACATTGTATTTGTCCCATCTTCGTTGAGCCCTGTGTGGCCAATAAAAGAAACGTATCTGTGAATTTATATATGTGTGTGTGTGTATGCATGTGTGTACATATGTATGTATATGCATGCTTTCATATGTGTGCGTATATATGACTAAATGCATCCTTGTTAGTGACTTGTTGCTTCGCATTTCTGAGCAGAACATTAATCTATTTCTGTTGCATTTACATAGCAGAAATTGTACGAGTAATTGTATTATCTTCCCAGCGTCATATCTCATAACAATTTTTTTTTTGTTTTTGTATATAAAATTCACTATATTACCCATTCAGAATATCACCTAAAAATTTTAGCACATCACTTAAACACTGCATCACTCTAGTTTACCTTAAATATTGTCATTATCTGATCGATAAAATACCCACCCAATTTTGCCTGTAAACTATGTGCATTAGCGCGAAGACATATATAATGCAACCAGATTTTACGAAGGAAATTAAACTGCGCACAAAAAAAGAAGATAAACACATACATCTATACGAAATAGACGTATGGATTATAGGCCCCATATATCTTTAATGCAACAGAAGACTCCATAAAACGTTATAGATGGTTTTTTCAAAATTCTTTTCAACAATTCTATGCAGTTTTTATTTATTTATCTTTTATACCCAGGGCGAAATACACGATTTAATTGGCTTCATATGTTCATGCTTATATATACTCAAATATTCACTGGAAAATTTTCTCCTCAAAAGGTTTTTTTTATGCAGGAATATACTAAAAATGTATTAGAAGTAACACAGCATCCAATAAGAATCCAATAAGCATCTACAGGCCACGTACCATCAGGACTGGCATAGAATCTCTTTCATTTTATCTTCCATACTATACTTCATTTTATCAAATACCCCTCGTGTTTTATAATACTTTATCAAACCCCGCGTCATTACAGTCGTCATATCTTACGATTAAGCTTACTACAACGACATTTTAAATAGTGCACCGAATTCTCTTCCATCTAAACTTACAGAGCGGGTGTGGAATATTACTGGAAGCCAAGAGTACATAACGAACGATCCCACCCTGCCACACATGGAATGAATCATTTAGACTTAAGTTTTTTTGTCCTTAGGCCAGGCTTATCATTCGTGACGTTTGGAGATATAACAAAAATTCTTTAATGGATTTCTTACGGAAAGTTATTAAAAAAATATTGTTTTGAAGTTTAAAATTTTTCAAGCATATAGGAAAATTTTGCTCACCATGTTTCATTAATCATAGATATTTCTGACGAAATAATTAACAATTCGATTTTCAGAACTATATATATTCCAAAGTCTTAAGTTATAATTTTAAAAACCACCCTCTTGGGTTGAGCTGTGCATAAACTATTATTCTATGCAAAGACTAATATTATATAGGTACAAGGCTGAAAGTTTGGAAAGTCAACTTCGATGGAATTTGAACACCGGAGAGATCATACAGATTGTTGACGCTTACATTATGACATTAATACACTACACTATCAATATATGATTTCTTATTACAAATTCATTGCCTGCATTTGTACAAGGGCCACATTTGCGAGGTGGCGGAGTGGGGCTAATATAGTGGAATACATCATGCAACCGGTTGGCAGAGTTGTTAGGGTATCGGAATAGATTACGGTAATCGATTCCGTTCTATACACTATGATTTCAAATCTTACCGACATCACTTTTGTTTCTCATACTTTCGGGATCGACAAATAAAGTCCAGTACTGGTTGTTGATTCTTTTCTTTCTTTAAATCATTTTCCACTTTGACTGGCTTTCCCTCTTCAGAAAGATCTCGTCTGTGGCCCGACCTTTAGAGGTTTGGCTTCTGCTGAATCTAGAAATGTCCAGGACACGCTGTATGTTACGGTTGTGCCCCCACGACTTCATCAAATAATTAAGGGCTCAAAGCGAAAGTAGTTGGTCATATTACCGTTATTACGTGATTATTATTTCAATTTATCGACCCGGAAATATGAACCCCAACACTAACCTCACGGTTTGAATTCAATATCTAATGTGCTACTACAAAGTTAATACCACTCATCTGTTTATTTATTGCCCTGATTTTGATTATTATATCTGAAATGTGATGGTGCTTCGTCTAGTGATTAGAGGTGTCGTACTCATGATCAGTAGATCGTGGATTCGACTCCCAGACGGAGCGGTGTGTTATGTTCTCGAGGAAAACACTTAATTTCAAGCACAGTACTGTCCTACCCATCGCCAGCCACTCTGGTGTTACTTGGTCACATGTGATGCAGAGGAGAAACGATACTCTTAGACCTTTTGGACAAACTTATGACAATGCTTTCCACACGCTAAAGGTGAAGCTTCCCGCATTTAGTGCTACACATTAGCTCCAAGTGAATCCTGGTCAAAACCATTTTCACTCGTTACGATTTCACCATTTTTAAAGACAGTGTACATATGATCACTTTATTTAAGCTGTCCTTCCATTTTAAAACGTTCTACACGGCAATATGAGGATGATTTCGCTACTACTTTTAGCAATGAAGTAACACTGTGTACGATTTCTTCTACCGTTGCGTATTACATGCTTATGTGAGTCCCTGTCTTTTCCGTTCTCTTACTCGCTCTCACTCATACGTTTTCAGTAGGTTTGTATGTATGTATGTATGTATGCATGTATGTATGTATGCATATATGTATGCATATGGAAGTATGTGTAAGTTTATGTGTGTGCGTGTGTGTGTGTGTGTATGCTTCCATGTATGTATATGCAATTGTGTATGAGTGTGTGTGAGTGTGTGTATGTGTGTGTACGTGTATATGTATGTATGTATGTATATATGTAAGCATATGGGAGCATGTGTGAGTTTGTGTGTATGTGTATGTATGCATGTATATATATATATATATATATATATATATATGCAAGTGTGCATGAGTATGAGTGAGTGTGTGTATGTCTTTATGTATGTATACACAACTGTGTGTTTGTGTCTGAGTATATGTGTGTGTGTAGGGGTGTGTATGTACGTGTGCATGCCCACGCACTCATGTAGTTGTGTTTGGCTTGTTACTGAGATGAAGAACAAATGTTTGAAACAAATTGTAACACCTTGTATTCTTCAAGCCATCTAAGGTGCCTCTTTTCACATTTCTTTCGATCTAACATTTCTGCTAATATAAATGTTTATTCAAATACAAGTGTGGGTATGTATACATTTGTTTTCTTGAGGAATCCGCCTACGCACACATATCTGTAGGGTGTCACTTTTCCTTTTTTTGATTTGCTGTTTTACTTCTTTTTCCTTCAGGTTTTTGCAAATATTTATCATAATCTAAATTCTGGCGAATTTCGGCCAAACAGAACAGCTGCGATTTTTTTCGAAAAAAGATGATTCTTATCAAAAGTACTTCCAGGCTTTGGAAAGCGATGACAAGAACATGTGGGTCCAAACGGAAACCTAAGATTATATACATTGCAACCAATCTACTACTACTACTACTACTACTACTACTACTACTACTACTACTACTACTACTACTAATAATAATAATAATAATAATAATAATAATAAGAAGAAGAAGAAGAAGAAGATGATGATGATGATGAAGAAGAATACTTTTGAAATTTGGTACAAGGCCAGCAAGTCTGGGGAGGGTGTTCAACTGGTACTTATTTTATCGACCCCGGAAGGAAGAATACAAAACGTGAAAACGGCCGAAATGTCGCAAAACATTTCGCCCGGCGTGCTAACGATTCTGCCAGCTCATTGCTTCATAATAATAATAATAATAATAATAATAATAATAATAATAACAAAAGCAGTCAGAGAGCGCAAACCACAGCCTAGGCAACACCAATGTCTTCTCAACGATTAACCGGAGATGATTTTTAAAATGAGAATATCTGAAATAAACTCGATTGCTCTCACAAACAAGAATACTAAAAATTAACTGCATAACCTGTTAATCGCTACCTCATATGAGTGACAATTAAAAAAAAACAACAAAAAAACAGAATATTGTAAATAACGGTGGTAATGAAGCTGAAGCCCTTGATGGCAGTGTTGCATTCGGCAGACTCAGCGACACTGGTCCGGCGTCAGCCTGTCGTTATCCAGCAAATGACCAACACACATGACGCAGATGGAAAAAAAACAAGTCAATAGTCAAGGAGTGTTACTGCCTGAGCAATTCTGTAGACGAAAATGGTGCTCATATTAAGAGATATCCACAACGTATGTATGATCAATGGAGTGAGAAGGGATTGTTTCAACTCCGGAACAAAGAGTATGTGATCAAGCTAGAGCAATAAGAAAAAAATCGTCGGTTTACAGAAGTAGAGCTTGAAGCTATCCAAAGACGGGTGTTGGAAAACAGCAGCAGAGGAAACGATGAAAATACATTTCTTACTGATGAAAGTAATCTCATATAAAAAAAAAACAGAGGTGAAATATCTAATAAATCATAGGAAAGGAACAGTGATAGCTTGTTCGATGAAAGAAATATAGATAGTTTGGAAGTGACGCGTAGATGATCAGAATGAAGACACTGAAACTAATGGTGACATGATAGATGGGCAAAAGGCAATCTACGACAGAATGAAGGCAAGTCTACAAGAGAACCATAGCGACATTATATGCAACCGTAAACTGGTTGATTGGTGGAAATTGTACTAAGAAACGAAAAATCTGGATGAAATTCTGAAATACATCAGAATAAAAACATCACAGAAAAAAATAATTTGATCATGGCAGCATGTATTGTTGTAACAGAAAATATGGGTGTTAAGGTCAAGAAAAAGAAATATAATCCATGGTGGAACAGAAGAATACAGGCGGGGTTAGATATGCTCTCGAAGGACATTTCTGTGTTAGACCGAAAAGAGAAGGAGAGCTTAAAAGCGAACAAAAATACAGGGCACTGAGCAAGAAAGCGCCTGAAAGTGGTAATAGAGGAACTCAAAGAGCACCTCGTTGCAAAGAAAGCAAAGATGGTAAGATACGACCAAAGAATGAATGGATACCAACAGAATAGGTTATTTAGAGTAGATCAGAAGAGATTCTACAAAGAAATAAATGGAGAGTGTAGAGAGGAAAAGTTGATACTAGATAACATTGAAAGTCAAAGGTTTTGGAGTGATATCTGGAGCAATGACAAAGAGCACAAGAAGGATGTTCAATGGTTGCAGGAACTGAAACAAACAGTAGTCTGTCTAAAACAGGCATAACTAGTCATTTCCGTTAGGGTAGTAAAAGAAATCAGCAAAAAAAAAAAAAAAAAAAAAAAAAAAAAAAAATGGGCAACTGGAAGGCCCCGGGACTAGACGGAGTTCAAGGCTACTAGATCAAAAGATTTGGTGAATGTCATTGCCGAATAGCTGCACAACTTAGATATGGAGTAGGGTTAATCGTGTGGAGAGTAGACGAATTAAACAGCCCAGACTGAACGACAAGGTAGTTGCTGATTAGATATGGGTCACTCCACCAACGACGTCCTTTGTCGAACTGCTAAGTTACGGCACTTAAACACATCAACACCCCACACACTCATATGTATATGTATATGTATATGTATATATATATATATATATATATATATATATATA
>NC_068987.1:84034125-84038194 GCF_001194135.2 Octopus bimaculoides
ATATATATATATATATATACACACACGTCGGGATTCTTACAATTTTCTTATGATATTTGATGACGGCGGTTACAATACAGATTGGCTTTCTCATGGACTAATATATTGCCGACGTAGTTCTCTCATTATATATTTACGACTATTCGAAAAATCTGTTGCTGAAAACGCAAAAAATTATTCGATGTATCTGAGCTACAGGTGTTATATTTCGCCTCTGTATATTAAGGACAGTAGATTCCATACAGAATGTGCTTCGTGTGTCGATTCAAGGATTTTCTTTATGAGGACACAGTAGGATACACCTCCGCAAGCAACAAACCCAATACTGATTCCTATATCATTCTTAGTTGCATTGCTTGATACTGGTGAGAAGTTCGAGCTAAGGAAATATTCTACACATAAACACACACATACAGACGAACACAAACAGAGACACACACAGGCAAAAAAAAACACACGCACACGCTCGAAAGTATGTCTGCGGACACACATATATACATTCGTTTACCTGCGCATATATGTATATTATAATAAAAACACTTTTACATTATATTGAGATTACGAATACATTTGCTAGTCTACAAATTTATTATTATTTAACAAGCGTAGTATTGCTAGTGACTTCGAAGTTAATATTCTTTTTAAAGAACTATAGACGTATATATGGCATTCCTAGCATAGATCTTTCCATAGCCCTTTACGTCTTAGCGAATCGATGTTCTTTCCCCTATATAGAAGCCCAAATCTCACATACATTCATACATATAACACGAAGAGAAGATAAACAAATGATGTTTATTATGTTGACATACCAATGTGTGCACGCATATACATTTCTGTTGTGTGTATGTATGTATGTATATGTGGAGGCGAAATGGCTCAGTGGTTAGGGCAGCGGACTCGCTGTCATAGGATCGTGGTTTCAATTCCCACACCCGGGCTTTGTGAGTGTTTATTGAGCGAAAACACCTAAAGCTCCACGAGGCTCCGGCAGGGGATAGTGGCGAACCCTGCTGTACTCTTCCACCACAACTTTCTCTCACTCTTTTTTCCTGTTTCTGTTGTGCCTGTAATTCAAAGGGTCAGCCTTGTCACACTGTATCACGCTAAATATACCCGAGAACTACGTTAAGGGTACCAGTGTCTGTGGAGTGCTCAGCCACTTGCCCGTTAATTTCACGAGCAGGCTGTTCCGTTGATCGGATCAACTGGAACCCTCGATGTCGTAAGCGACAGAGTGCCAACAACAACATGTATGCATATATATATATATATGACGGGCTTCTTTGAATTATATATATATATATATATGTATGTGTGTGTGTGTGTGTGTGTGAGTGGGTGAGTGAGTGTATGTGTGTGTGTATGTGTATAGGTGTATGTTTGTGTGTGTCCCCAAAATCGCTTGACAACCGATGCTGGTGTGTTTACGTCCCCGTAACTTAGAGGTTCGGCGAGACCGATAGAAAAAGTGCTTAACTTACAAAGAATAAGTTTTGGGGGTCGATTTGCTCGACTAAAGGCGGTGCTCCAGCATAGCCACATTTAAAATGACTGAAACAAGTAAAAGAATATACACACACATATATATATATATATAAATTCTATAATTGTGATTTTTTCCTCTAAATTATGTATTTATATATTGTAATTTTAATTTTGATAAATTAAGTTGAATTGAAATTTTCCCAGTAAATTTGGATTTGTATCCCTATTATTATTATTATTATTATATATATACGTATACACAACGAGCTTTGCGTCTACTACATTTACTCACAAGAAACCCAAAGAAACCCAAAGAAACCCAAAATGCAGTTCAGTGGAGTTGAACCCCAAATCATTCGGTTGCAAAGGGAGTTTCTTAACCACTAAGCCGTGCCTGGGCCGGCGACAAACATAAACCAAAAGCAAAATATCAAGTTAAATTTAAACGCTGTATACAAAATATTTATAGAGAACAACGTACACGATTACAGTGAAGAAGACGTAACTAATAATGACATGCAGAAATGAATGAGAAAATTAGAAAAGAGATTCGCAAGAAGAAGTCCAAATAATACTGAAAGCTGAACTCAAGCTAAAAATATTATACCATTATACACACAAGCTATCCTGGTTATAAACTACACTTACAATATAATACTTCGGAAGATAAGTGAAGAAGACAAGTAGAAAAATACTCCCTGCATTCCAAAGGTTCCATCTTAAAACTGATATGTATAGGTTATATCTATGGGGAGGTAGGTCGACTAATTCAAATATGAAGGCCTATTGTGTAGTAACTGCAGTATTCTAAAAATACTCAGTTGGATACAAAGGCATGCATTTAGGTAATTGTATGAAACATTGAAAGGCATTGTTTTTTCTCTTTATATAAAAAAAAAGAAAATGTAAAATGTATAAGATAATTACAGTGAGCGTAGAAGTATTTAAATAATGAAACAACCGAAAAAGTAAAGAAAGACATGTTATATAGTCAAAGGAGATATCTTGATAATACTAAAGGGGATATAGAGAAAAGGCTCTTTGAAAGGTCATCATGGAGAAGGATTATGAGATATATATGTTATATATATATATATATATATATATATATATAAAACAAAAAATGGAACAAGAACGTAATAATAAAATATCTGGACAGTTAGACGATACAAAAAAGGAGAGGAAAAAACAAGGACGGGTCATTCGGCGTTTTCTATCTTCAGTCGAGTTCCAGATTTTCTCAGCAGTTTTGGTCGGTTACACTCGGGACTGCTCCAATCTGGCCAGCCTCAAGAAAATCTAAGCTAAGAGCACTAGATTCCTTGGAATAAAGCAAGCGAATATATATGCTTACATATATACATATATATAAATTTGTGTATGTATATGTATATACGTGTATATATATGCATGTATATATATTAATATATATATACATGAATATGTACATACATGCATATGTGTGTGGAGTGAGAGAGAGAGCGAGAGAGAGAGAGAGAAGGAGGGAGGGGGATAATGGGACGCTACATACATGTGTGTTTCTGATCGTATGCAGTCCTACTTCAGGGCAACAGGGATAATAGGGGCAACTGTTTTAACTCTGGCTGTTAAATGCTTCATGAGTAAATTTGGCTGACGAAAACAGAGTGAAACCCTGTCCTACATGCGCAAATATACATATATATGCACACACACACACATACGTATATTTATGTATATATGTAGGTAGGTAGATATGTGGGTAAGTAAGTTGATTGGTAGATTTGTAGGTAGATAGGCAGGTATTAGTATAGTTTGAACGAAGCATTCTCTGATATGTAAAAGTGTTTTAAATCATTTCTATAAACGAAAAAAATGTACGTTATAAAAATTAATAACATAGGTTGATGTTTGTACTTTTACCTGGCATTTCCGTATTTTGGATCTAGTACACCTTCAGGTAAGGAAATACAATTTTTATACTCATCATCAGCTGTCAAACGGATATCATCATGATCTCGAAACCTACGCAGTATTGTTCAATCTGATGGTGTCAATAGGTTTAAAAATGTGAACGCAGCTTGGAAATTAATTATAGACAAAATACAGGAGCGAAAAATTAGCGCCATATTTTCATTATTAAATGATATTGAAGTTACCTAAATAGTGAGATACAAATACAACGTTAACATATGTAGTATTCAATATAATTTACCGAATCCAAGTATTGCGATAGGAAGCACTGCATCTTGAACTAGAGGACTAGAAGGGCTTGCATATTTGAATAAGTTAGGGATGTAACCCCTCATTTATATCAATACGATTATATATTAAATATAGTGTTAACGCATAAGATATGCAAATTAGTAACAGCAGTTTTCTGGAGCTACTGTAATTATAGTGTAATGAAGCAGATTGGCTGCCTGTTTCTTTGAGATTTGTCAAATTGATGTGGACACTCTCGATTAGAATCCAATAAGATTCGAAATAATCGATTAAGGTTGTTCAACAATTTTTTCAATCAAAGGAGAAATAGCTAATATATATATATATATATATTAGCTATATATATATATATATATATATATATATATATATATAT
>NC_068987.1:84039553-84049490 GCF_001194135.2 Octopus bimaculoides
ACACACACACACACACACACACACACACACACACACACACACACACATATATATATATATATATATATATATATATATATATATATATATATGCGTGTGTGTGTGTGTGTGGGTGTGTGTGCGTGTATATGTATGTATATATATATATATTTATATATATCTGTATATAAATTAATATGTATGTACGCTTAATCTTTTATTTATTTCAGTCATTTGACTGAGTCCATGCTGGAGCACCGCCTTTTATTCGAACAAATTGACACTAGAACTTATTATTGTAAGCGTAGTACTTATTCCATCGACCTCTATTGCCGAACCACTATGCTACGGGGATATAAACACAATAACATCGGTTGTCAAGCGATGCTGGGGAGACAAACACAGACACACAAACATATACACACATATACATGCATGCGCACTACTCATACACACACATATATATACATATACTTATATATACATATAAATATACATTTAATTATATATATATATATATATATATATATATATATATATACGACGGGCTTCTTTTAGTTTCCGTCTACCAAATCCACTCACAAGGCTTTGGTCGGCCCGAGGTTATAGTAGAAGGTAGTTGCCCAAGTTGCCACGCAGTGGGACTGAACCTGGAACCATGTGGTTGAGAAGCAAGCTTCTTACCACACAACCACGCCTACGCCTATATATAATGGAAGTTATCGACCAGTTTATCGATCTATCGATTCACCCATCTATCCATCCGTCCATTCATCCACCTATCCATTTGTCCGTCCGTCCGCCCGTCCGTCCATCCATCTATTCATCCAACTATGTATGTATGTATGTATGTATGTATGTATGTATGTATGTATCTATCTATCCGGATATGCCTACGTGAGTATAAGCACACATACACACACACACATATACACACACATATACACACACACGCACACAAAATATACCAGCGAAGTGTACGTATCTTTCTTAAAATCATTCTTAAACCCTAATTTATTACGAAACATCTGTTACATCCTGACAGATACGCATATTCTCAGACGCTCACATTGAATTATAGATGTATATGCACATATATAAATATACCTATACATATTTGTTTCTTAATATAACTTGGGTTATAACCTTATTCTCTGGTTCCGAAAGTTCCTGTCCGAATTTCGGCTACCAAATTTTACTGGCTATACGAGATGATGAATTCAACAGCAACGTACAAATATCAGAACACACACGCAAGCATGCGCGCACACACCCAAACACACACACACAGTTACACACGCGCACACAGACACAGACGCACGCGCATACATTTACATCTTTTGTTTAACCATATTTTTCATCATATGGCAAGATAATTTTTTATATACAGTGTTAACCAGACGTCACTCACCAAAATATTTCACATTTTATTTATCAATCATTATTATTTCGCCCTTGTGGCAAATAAATGAAATCATATCATTATTATTATTATTATTGTTGTTGTTTTTGTTGTTGTTGTTGTTGTTATTATTATTATTATTATTATTGTGTGACAGAGCAGTAAATGCAAACAAAGTGACACTGAGACACAAATATATGAAGCCCAGCATATCCATCGTGACGACTCGTCTGATAAGAGTACACCAGGCTCATGCATCACAACCATATGTGCGTGACATAGTGATATCATATTAGGATAAGCAACACATGACCTTGCATGTGGGGCCCAGTTAGAATTTTCTTCAGGTCAAGTAGCCCATCCCGCTCAAAAGGTCCCTGAATGAGGGTTCCTTAAGGATGATGAACAAAATACCCATGTTTCCAAAGGTGAATTATTCAAACCCCAAAGAATTCCTCCCAACACATAGCTATGATGCTCCCCCACTACTTCTGCTCATGATCAGAGATGCACATGTCTTCAGCCACCAAAGGACATGCTCAAATGGTTAGGGTCAAACAACTGACTAGCAAATCTGTGGTATTAGGCAGAATATTTGCTGTAGCCCATCTTTTACACCAAAACAAAACAATATACACTTTCAATCAGTTAAGATCAGAAGCCATATGAGCCACTGCCTGGTACTGCATCAAGGCATTTTATTATCATAATTATTATTATTATTATTATTATTATTATTATTATTATTATTATTATTATTATTATTATTGTTGTTGGTGTTGTTGTTGTTGTTGTTGTTGTTGTTGCTGTTGTTGTTATCATTATTATTACTATTATTTTACTTTTAATTTGCATGTTTGTTAGTTATTTGCCGAGACACGCCCAGTGTCCTGGGGCGAGTGAAGGATAAGTGACATTACATTATTATTATTATTATTATTATTATTATTATTATTATTATTATTATTATTATTATTACTCATGTACATGTACGTGTACATTCATCCTTATTCTATCCCCCCCAAAAAAAAAATTAAAGCATGACCCACAATTTCGGGGCGTACTGAATTTATTTGGCCCACCCTATATGTTTAATAATCATATTATGCTTGTTTTTTTAAACACAAAAGGGCACATTCTCATTCTCATCTCAGAAATTAATGGCACATGTTTATATAGAATCTGACAGGTCTTCTGTATGCTGTTGTTAAAGAGTGTGACGTCGACGAATGTGGTTATGGCGATGAAGTGGTCCAGATGGTTTTTGAGGTGGTAGTTGAAGGAGAAAGGAATTTTATCTGATTTGAACGTTGATACTAAAATTAGTAATCAGTTAAATTTAGATTAATGCCTATAACCACACAAAAATGCTGATAGACACACAAGATCCACATATGCACATTTTTATAGTATGACTCTTACTTCTTTTATATATATATATATAAACATATCTATCTATCTATCTATCTATCTATCTATCTATGTCGAGCCACAGGCATATCGACCTGGTCGGCAAAACACTAAAAGAATACGAAGCGGAAATTAATCGGGAAAAGTCAGTGGGCTTGCGGCTCGGCACAGGGAGAAACAAGCCCATGCCGTCCAACAGTGTCTCCATCGTGGGTTAAATTGATCGGGGTCTGGTTCGGTCCGGACGAGATAACGAGTAGGGTGGGTACTCTCACCCCAGCAATAGGCCGAGAGGAAGCTATCCCTAAAAGGTCGGGCGGAGGTGGCGAACGCGTACATCGCATCCGTCATCGATTACCGTCTGACTGTCGTGCCTTGTCCCGACCCTACCATCACCAAACTGGAACGCATACTCTTCCGCTTCTTGTGGAAAAGAAGCGTTCCGATGGTTAGGTGATCCATTTGCTCCAGTGCCGTCTTGCTCTTGTTTCTCTGTTAGTCTCATTTCTCTGTTTTGTTCGTTGTTCGAAAAAAGTTCGTTTTCTATGTTTTCGTTTCTCATTGTGTTTAACGTTTTTTGATGTCCTGTACCCCTATATGCATGTATATATACATATATACATATATATGTAGGTATGTACATATATGTATGGATATATGCATATATATATATCATTTGTATTATTATACAATCGAACGCCACGCATCCTTTTCCAAGTAAGTTTCATCTTAATAATTACGATGCGCAGGGATAATTACGGTGGCAGGGGTGACGGCGGCGGTCGTCGTGATCGTGGTTGTAGTAGTAGTAGTAATAGTAGTAGTAGTAGTAGTAGTAGTAGTAGTAGTGGTGTTGGTGGTGGTGGTCGTCATGGCAGTAGTCGTAGAGGAAGTAGTAGTAGTAGTAGTAGTAGTAGTAGTGGTGGTGTTGGTGGTGGTCGTCGTCATGGCAGTTGTTGTAGAGGAAGTAGTAGTAGTAGTAGTAGTAGTAGTAGTAGTAGTGGTAGTAGTAGTAGTAGTAGTAGTAATAGTAGTAGTAGTAGTAGTAATGGTGGTGTTGGTGGTGGTCGTCGTCATGGCAGTAGTTGTAGAGGAAGTAGTAGTAGTAGTAGTAGTAGTAGTAGTAGTAGTAGTAGTAGTAGTAGTAATTTTAGTAGTAGTAGTACCAACAGAATCATTTCGAGGTTATCTTTCTCGTGTCGCATGATGCTGATAATAGTCAAAGAACTTGAAATGCCTTCATCTTTCCAGCAGTATCAGCGTTTTGACACCTATTCCCAAAGCAAGAATTTCTTGGCATGCCAAACTGCTGCGCAAAAAGCCCTTAGCTTATAGGGCAAATGTGTCCTAAACATATTTGAACTGTCCTAGATAATTCACATAGATGCATACACGGAAGAATCTCTCTCAGTCTCACGCTCTCTCTCGATACAAGCAAAGATGCGCACACATATACACGACGGACTTTGGGATCGATATTGACAAAGAAATTCACTCAAAAGTCATCGATTCTCCGAAAGGTATAACAGAAAGCACATTACTCAGACACGATTTCAGTACAGTGGTTCGCAGACTATTTTGGGTTGCCGCCCCTTTGGCACTCGAGTCGCATTCCTAGCGGCCCTCACCCTCACCACCTACCACCGCAACCACCACCACCGCCGCCGCCGCCACCGGGGTTGATAAATTAATTACCAGTTGTGTACTGTGGTCGATCTAATCGACTCTCCCCCTCCACCCAAATTTCAGGCCTTGTGCTTATAGTAGAAAAGATTATTTGCGTGTTTGTATAAACATATAGCTTGACTTCAGTTTAATTCTAAAATGTCTTCCTCTCTTTCCAAACGTATTTATATGATATGATTTTCTGTCCCATCCTACACACATTTTAAGTCTTCTGTCCAAGGCACATCAAGTTTTATTATATCTCTTTGTGCCTTTGTGTCTGATTTGATAATATCCACCATATATGTACTTTACAAACACACAGAAGCATGCACACACATACACACACACAAACGCGCACGCACCCACGCTCACACACACACAGAGACCTTTCTGCCATCGTACTTAAACGTTCGCTATTTATGGACAGATAGTAACGTCTTACGTAAATGGTTTGTTTATGCCAGCCGTTTCGTCTGTTATCTTCTTTAATAACAACTTGACAATAACCAAATGTTCAAACGTGTTATCATTCAACTATCCTGTTAAAGTTCTTGTGTTCTCTTTGGACACACACACACACACAAGCACACAAACAAACACACACTCACACACACACATAATGGCTGTATGTTATATCATTGAATCTGCTTTTAGGTCATGATCACAAATAATCTAGTTTTTGACATGAAGTTTTACTGTCATACACATTTCACATTTTTTTTTTCATCTGATGCAAATGTACTTCTTTGAAATGAAATCGGACCAGTGTAACAGCGTATCTGAAAAGATGGCCTTTGAAACATCAGCGCTATCGGGGTGGAGTGCACATGTTTCTTTTTACTGATTACAGAAATCTGGCTGTTTCAACTAGCTTTCTTCTTACGTCTGATGCTAACAGCAATGTTTCAGGATTGAGCAAAAGCATTTGTATTATCAATCAATTTTACGTCGCTGCTAGGACACTTTTATCTTTGAACTGGTGGCGACGGAGACAACTAATATCGTTAGTAAACTGGTGATAGTTTTTATCAATGCCATTGGGGAAAAACCGGTGAGTGTAGCGGGCTAAGCAGCCCCTACGGCTACTGTAATAAATTAGTGCGCTCCATGTGTGTGGGCAATACTTTATTTCTCACTGTGCTGCTGAATAGAGAGGAAGATTAAAGACTAGAAATTTTAGCTGTTTCAATATAGTTACTCCTAACCTGTCATGTAAAAATGTATGAAACTAATATGAAACCAACCAATAAATAAAGAAGATTTATTTAAGAAGATTTATATCGCATGGATATGATGGAAAACTCTGTTTGCTATTTAAAAATTCAAAACTTTTTTCAATTGCCATTTATTCATTTTGAGAGGGGTCCAAACTTTCGTTGCTCCGATGCGACTTTATCATTGACATAATTCCTTTTAGCAGCGATAGAATGATGTCAGTGGTCATGTTACTGAATTGTAACGAACATTTTGACATTTAGCACAAGGTATAAAATGAGAATATATGAATTTTTTTCTGTTTTAGATGGCTAAAAAGCTCTTTTATGGTGAAATAAATTCAGTACTAGTGCACTTTCTAAAATCAAGTCCTTTAACCGCAAAGAGGAAATTTTGACAAAAAATCGATTTGGATAAATTAAATTACCAGGCAGAGGTTTGTTTTGTTGGTGGCAGGCCTTATATAGTTATTTTTGTGTTTTTGTTGTTAAAACCCAAGGCAGCTCTAATGAAGCGAGACTTACGATGAAAGGTGATCCATGCACGAAAATCTCATTTCCTCAGGTTTACACAATGCTATAGTTTTCTAACATTACTACTCACAGGGTATCTTAGTGGCTCATGAATTTTAAGATATAATTTAAGGATTTAAATAGCCATATTAATGACTGTGTACATTATTTACAATGGACGCAGAGGTGTGCTCGCCTTGTTTACTGTTATTACAACGTTTCGGCTGATGTGCTTTCTGGCCTTCATCAGGTGTTCTGCTGGAATTTCGAACCCTTTATTTAACTTATGGAGTACACTGTTCACATTCCTAAGGTATTCCTAAGGTATGCCTACGGGCATATAGCGTAGTGGATAAGAATGCGGGCTACTAACCTTCGGATCCTAAGTTCAATCCCAAGTGGGGACTTGAAAAATAATATCAACAGAAAAATATCAGTAACATACCTTAGGAATAAGAACAGTGTACCCCATTAGTCAAATAAAGGGATGGGTTCGAAATTCTAGCAAAACACCCGATGAAGACTGGAGAGTACATCAGCCGAAAAGTTGTGGTAACATCAAACAAGATGAGAACAAATATCCGTCCATTGTAAATAATTCCTCATCTCAGAAATATAGAATAGCAATGACTGCTTCTCTTAAAATGTTTTTTTTTATAATTTTGTTTTACACAGAGGAGATTAATAAATGGTTTTCTATATTTTTGCTTCTTTTATCTTTTGGTCAAGAAGGAAGGCAATAACCAAGATCGGTTGCAGGGATTCGACGACTGATAGAAGAGTGGTAGAAAGGTGACATGAGACTGGAAACATGATCGAGATACTTACATCCGAGTGGACTTCGTTAACGTTACCCAATGTTGTAGCTGGTAATATTTAACAGAATTACATATCCCACTCAAATAGGCCATCCATAAATTATATCTGGAACAAATCTCGCAAGGTTTTTGCCCGCGCTTTTGCAGTTCTACTGATCCATTTTCTTGAAATATTTTTTTTTTATCGAGTTTGAAGGGACAAAATGAAAACTTAGCCACAGTAGTAGTTAGGCTCGGATACAAAGAACCAGCATAAAAACGCCGAAGTATTCTGTTCGAAGCTCTAACACCACTGCTAATTCGTCAAGCTTTTCTTAAATTCCAATCAGAAGTGAACCAGTAATATTTGGTTACATGTCCGGCTTGTTATAAAGACAAAGGAGTTCAGAACTACTGACCCAATGCTTAATTCATTATTTAAGTTGATTAAGGCAGCGAACCGGCAGAATCGTTAGCACACCAGACAAAATGCAAGGCAACATCTTGTCCGTCTTTACGTTTTGAGTTCAAATGCTGCAGATGTCAACTTTGCCATTCATCCTTTCGGGGTCGATAAAATAATTACTCTTTGAGCAGTGGAGTCGATGTAATCGACCAGTTCCCCACTCGCAAAATTTCAGGCTTTGTGCAGTAGTAGAAAGGCGATTACCTTGTTTCCATGGTCTATAGCTGGCCGAAATCACTGCATTTCCTTTGAATGGGACCTCGGTCTATTGTAGGATTCGACGCCAGCAATTTTGAGGAGTTGGGATATGTCTATTACATTAACTCCAGTACTTTATTGGCACTTAATTTTATCGAACCCGAAAGGATGACAGTTGATCTCGGTGAGATTTGAACTCACAACGTGAAGAGCCGGAAGACATGCTGCTTAGTATTTTGCCCGGCATGCTAATGTATTTAGTCATACATAATCAAATATGTCCTTCATTACGAAACGCGTTAGAGTGTAGTTTTAAATAACTTTGGCTGGTGTTTCTAGCCCTTTCGTTTCTTTCGTTATTAGTGCTTCTAACAATTTGGCGGGATCTATGGTTATGCAATTTTTCTTTTTCTTTCTAAATGATGAATTAACTTACAAATGCAAAGCATAGAATTTATATATCTGACATATACTAGCACCGAAAAGAAATATCAGAATACATACTTATCTGAAATGTATCAATGTGAAAAAAAAAAAAGAAAAAGAAAAAAAAGACTAAAGCTTACAGTGCAAAAATTTAATCTTAAAAATCATTGAATATAGACGAAATTTGTCATAAAATATATAAGCGATTTTAACTACAAGAAAATGGTCGCCTTGTATTTGAACAAATAGAGTCTTTCTTCTGAAATAGCTAAACAAATTTTTTAAAAGTTGTTATCAAATGATCTGCGCCTAATTAAACATTTTTTATTGTTTCACTTTTACCAATTAATAATAATTTTTCTAAATCCTGAACATTTTTCTTTCCTGCTTATCTTTATTTTATTTATTTTTTTTCATATTTGTATAGTTCTCAATAGAATGAGTCATCTAACCTCTACATTACTATAGTTTACAACTATTTCATTCTAAAAATATTAAAATAAAAATAATGGCTAGTTGGCACATAATGGTTATATGAAGCTTTCTTTTGTATTTGGCATGTAGTAAACTCTACGTATGACTTGTACGGTGGAAAATAAAACAAGCGTGTAAAGATCTCTGAAGAGATACAGGACACGAGCAAAATATAGACAGACAGACAGACCCACGGAAAGCTAGGGAGACAAAGAAAGGGAGAAGACGGTGAGGATTGTTATAATAACATTAAAATAAACATAGGAAGTGTTTGGTTTAATGGAATCTAAGAAGTGAGGATTAACGATGTATGTGAGTTTACTAATCAAGTAGATATAATTTTATTTTTGTAGGCGCTGTCAAGAATATTGGTCAGTGAGGTGAGTATAACAGAGTTTTGGAAATAAGGGATTCTTTAAATATTCGGAAATATTTACAGATAGAGAAGCGAAATTCTCTCAAGGGATATTTTGTTGTTTTAGCATTTCTTGAGCATATAATATTATCTGTGAATGGTAATTAGAGTTATTTGGAAGGCTCCATAAGCTGAGCATTGTTTATATATAAGACAGAGGAAACAAGCAAAAACGTTTTCTTCTTTTTGGGGGTCATATCACGTTCCTGCTTTATAATCCAATGAACCTTATTAAAGTTCCTATTGAATGTTTGGACCCAAGCCGAATAGGAAGTGCAAATAAGCACCAGATGGATTCTTAGTTAATAAACTATATGACCAATAAGATTGAGAAGATTGTGGGAGGTCTTGATGCCAGAAGATCCGACCAAATTTCTGCTGGTCTTTAAAATTAATAGGGCAACCAGGGATAAAAAAATAACACTAATAAAATAAAGAGATGGAAGCGAAAATAGTAAGGGGCTGTATTAGATATAAGAAGTCTTTACATCAAACATATAGAAATGGAGTGCATATACTGGCGAAGGAGTGGTTGTGTGGTAAGAAGCTTACTTCTCCTAACCACATGGTGATAGGTTCAGTCCCACTGCGTGGCACCTTGGGCAAATGTCTTCTGTAGCCTCAGACCGACCAAAGTCTTTGGATTTGAAACTGAAAGAAGTCCGTCGTATATATGCGTGTGCGTGTGCGTGTGTGTGTGTGTGTGTGTGTGTGTGTGCGTGTGTGTGTTGTCCCCCACCCTTGCTTTACAACCGATGTTGGTGTGTTTACGTCCTCGTAACCTAGCGGTTCGCCAAAATAGAATTACAAAAGAATAGGCTTACAAAGAATACGTTCTGGAATCGATTTGTTCGACTAAAGGTGGTGCTCCAGCATGACCGCAGTCAAATGACTGAAACAAGTAAAAGAAAATTAAAGAATACAGAAAATTGTTGAATTTAAAGATTTACAGAGTTACAGTATAACGCTAATACA
>NC_068987.1:84050013-84052049 GCF_001194135.2 Octopus bimaculoides
AACATACACAAACACACACATACACACACATACACACACACACACACACGCACACACACACACACACACACACACAAGCACACACGCACACACACACACACACATATATATATATATATATATACGACAGGCGTCTTTCAGTTTCCGTCTACCAAATCCACTCACAATGCTTTGGTCGGCCCAAGGTGCCACGCAGTGGGACTGAACCCCGATTCATGTATATATAAGCAAAGTAGCTTGTTATAAACTTTCAAGACGACATGGAGTAGTAACGTGTATTAAACAGTAGAACGAATTTGCTGCAAGAAAGTGGCAGGTGAATGTTGCTACTAGTTTAACCCTAGGCAGATTCTCCGCCAGCTGGTTTTCAATGCAACGTTCTGCGTCCTTTATATACAATACATCGCTATCAAGGGGAGCGAAACCATATTAACACTGCTTCAGCTAACAGGAACATGGGTCTGGCCCAGATTCGAGCTAGTTGGCTCTTAGTCAGCCACGCGCACCTGCGCAATGGAGTGATAGCTGAGATCCACTTCTGCCAGCAATATATTCTTTTGTATTCTAGGCACACGGCCCGAAATTTTGGCGAAGGAAACCAGTCGATTAGATCGAACCCAGTACGCAACGGGTACTATATTTAATCGACCCCGAATGGATGAAAGGCAAAGTCGACCTCGGCGGAATTTGAACTCAGAACGGAAAGCCAGACGAACTACCACCAAGCATTTCGCCCGGCGTGCTAACGTTTCTTATATCTTTACTGCCCACAGGGGGCTAAACACAGTGGGGACAAACAAGGACAGACAAACGGATTAAGTCGATTATATCGACCCCAGTGCGTAGCTGGTACTTATTTAATCGACCCCGAAAGGATGAAAGGCAAACTGGACCTCGGCGGAATTTGAACTCAGAACGTAGCGGCAGACAAAATACCGCTAAGCATTTCGCTCGGCGTGCTAACGTTTCTGCCAGCTTGCTGCCCTTAGAATATTCTTTTCTACTCTATGCACGAGGCCCGAAATTTGGTGGAGGGGACCAGTTAATTAGATCGACCCCAGCAATATATTGTAAATGAAGTGACTATCGGTCACTGATTTGCAACAAGCCAACTGGGCCAGTCCCATGTTCCTGTTAGCTGATGGAGTGTTAGTAGGAGTACGCTCCCCCTGATAGCGAAGTATTGATTGTGTCGTGGGTTAAACCTAGCTATTCCTATATCTCAATTTCCCACATTCAATCACAAGCTATTGAATAGCTTTTCTCCCATGCGTTCCAAGCCTACAACTATTTAACTACAACACATCTTGATGTTTATACCAATTTGTCATATACTTATATAGTCAGATGATGTCTGGATGGTTTTAAACAAGTTTCAAGACTATGAACAGAAATGCCATGCACTAATTCTTCACATATTCTATGATACGATTTAATATAGTCTTTCTAAAAATTCTCGACACTTCATAAATTACGACAAAAGCTAAATGCCGCCGCAAATGATAAATTTTCAACATTGAAAACATTTTTTTCTTGTTCCTGTTGCCAGTTCTGTGAGTTTTGTTACTGTCGTCGTTAATGTTGGTTTGTTGATAATGTTTTTTAGGCGGGGGGGAGCTATTTTTTAAAGAATTTCCCCCTCGTTTTCTATTTTATTTGTGATCTCAGGGAGACGCAGTGTAGTGGTGGAGGGTGTGAATTCTGTCACCAAATTCTCGCGGAACCATTTATCATTTTGCAATTCCCAGCTGTTGGTAAGGTGTTACAGAAAACATATTCTTGCATTGGGTAACGTTGTACAAAACTTAGTATATATAGAAAAAGAACGTGAAATTATATTTTACGCTGGAATTTTTTTCTTTTCGTTTACAGAGGATAGGCCTGCAAAGATGGCCTTGTCACTAAAATTTTATGGGGAGAGATAAAAAAACAATTTCAAGATCGACTGACAAAGCGCAAAGAATTCATAAAGAAGTAAGAAACACCAAAGAAGAGAAAATCAACTCAAGTGTGAGGGAGGGAAAACGATATATATA
>NC_068987.1:84052247-84052833 GCF_001194135.2 Octopus bimaculoides
AGTGGGAGACAGATAGACAGACAGCGAGACTAGGGAGGAGGAGGAGGAGAAGAAGAAGAAGAAGAAGAAGAAGAAGCAGAAGAAGAAGAAGAAGAAGAAGAAGAAGAAGAAGAAGAAGTGGTGGAGGGGGAGGAGAAGGATGAGGAGGAGGAAAGTGTGGAAGAGGAGCGAAAATATATTTTCTGTGTTTCAGATGATGCTATCAAATATGGGAAACAACTCGCAGATTAAGTTTCATCACCTTATCTAGAAATTTTGTGAAGGAAATATCCTCCACCTCCACCACAACCTCCTCCTCCTCATCCTCTTCTTCTTCGTCAGATTAGAATATATATACATGCAGATACACACACATACATACATACATACATACATACATATGCATACAGATATAATTGGATCTCACTCACATACAATTGTACACTCACAGGATGTAGGTAAGTGAGATTTTGTGTGTGGTGTGTTATTATGTGTATATCTATGCACACATACACACACACACACGCGCACACTCGAACGCATACATATTCATCAGTCGTAATTTATGCATATATATATATATATATATATATATATATATATATAT
>NC_068987.1:84054520-84055404 GCF_001194135.2 Octopus bimaculoides
TATATATATATATATATATATATGATCCTCTGTCTGGCCTTGTATATGTGTTACGAGTGTATACCTTACTAATGTATGCAACATTCATTGCTTACCTCTACGAACGCGCTCGATTGTGTATCTTGCTAGATATGAAAAAACATTTGTGAGTTTTGCACACAACAAAACTAACAGATGACCCAATATGTTAAAAGCAATAAGCAAGCTTTATTTTATATCCATTTCCCATCGAATTATTGATAATAAACTCTTATCTAAATGTGATTTGTGATCTGTTCTATCTTTTCCCTTGTGGTTTATTAAACAAAAAACAAAAGAAACCAAAAACAAATGCTGATCATATACACTAATGGGTGGAGATTGAAGAATGCAGTAATTACAGTGTATTTGGACATGAAATTGTATGGAATAAATATGAACAACAAACAATATAAATGGAGTGAGAAAATGTAATTCAATCTGTTGTTACGACGTTCGTTCATTTCTCTGAATATTTTCAGGTTTTTCATTTTTCTGCTTCACGTTCTTTTATCACTCGTACGTCTATGCAAGCATATGAGTAAGTGGGCGTACTTCTGTGTGTATGTGTTTGTTTGTGTGCGTGTGTGTGATTATATACATATATACATACATATTCTATTATTTTCTTTGTTTCGGTTATTTGACTGCGGCCATGCTGGAGCACCGCCTTTAGTCTAACAAGTCTGTACGTACGTACGTATGTATGTATGTATGTATGTATGTGTGTATGTATGTATGTATGTATGTACTGTTCGGTATCTACGCGTTGAATTAAAATAATTATCTTTCTACTTGTTCTACAATATTATATATATATATATATTTATATATATATATATATGTATATATATATATATATATAT
>NC_068987.1:84055826-84058263 GCF_001194135.2 Octopus bimaculoides
TATATATATATATATATATATATATATATGTATGTATGTATGTATGCATGTATATCTCTGTGTGTGTTTGTGTTTCCCTCACTATTTGACAACCGGTGTTAGTGGGTTTACTCCCCCATAACTTAGCGGCTCAGCAAAAATGACGAATAGAATAAGTACTAGGATTAAAAAAATCTGAGGTCGATTTGTTCCACTAAATCCTTTCAAGATGGTGTTCCAGGATGGCCGCAGTCAAGTCATTATAAAGATTGAACTTAGAGATTGATGAATTGATGCTACGCACTTTCCCCGGCGTGGTAACGATATACATATTCTGGAGAGAAATTTCTTAATTTCCAAAAAATTGGATGTTAATTTTCTTGAAACTAATATCTTTTGATTACTTGATTACAATGCTCTTGTAGTTCTCCAAGAACTTTGTGACAGTCCACGTGGAAATCCTCCAAAATGAAGCTATGGAGAATCCTTGTCACAGCGCTTTTCATCTTTAAAACGGCTTCCCGTGAGATTCTTTCTCAGCACGGGGAATGACGAAAATTCACAGGAAACGATGTCTTCCTCTAAGGGTTCCTTCTCAGCTTGGGGAACGACGAAAATTCACATCCCCATATGAAGGATAGTGATTCACCAACGTAAATATTTGGATTGTGGGGAGGACGGGGACAGTTTTGATGCCAGACTCCGTCAAATTGTTGGTTACCAGGATATTTGTCACCGAGCTTGTTGAGAAGAAACTTTTGCACAAATTTTGCGCATATTCAAATCTTCATGAATAAGTGTTTATAAGTATCACAGCAAATCCAAACTGTCTCCTTATAATCTTTATGGACACACGTTTGCCCAAATTTCCCTAGGAAAGTCTATAAGCCCGAAATATAGAAATACAAAGTTAAACAGAGTCTTTATTTTGTTGTGTTTTGTTCTTTTCTTTTTGTAGTTTACTTTCTCGCGTTGTTCATGCCTTACACAAGAAATCTCTTTAAAGAAATACTACATAATGCTTCACCAAAACTACTCCGCATAAATACGGAAAGAGAAAGAGAGAGTGTGTGTGAGAGAGAGAGGAGTTTGAAGACAAAGTTTAAACTGGGAAATGGGAAAAACAAAACTAGGGAAAAGATAGAGTGAGAAAGAGAAAGAGAATAAGACAGATAAATAGATAGATAGATAGATAGATAGATAGAGAGAGAGAGAGAGTGAGAGAGAGTGAGAGAGAGAGAGTGAGGGAGAGAGTGAGAGAGAGAGAGTGAGAGAGAAAGTGAGAGAGAGAGAGAAAGGAGGGAGGGATGAGAGAGAGAGAGAGAGAAGTTTAAAGAGAAAGTTGAAACTGAGAAATGAGAAAAACAAAGCTGGAAAGATGAGTGAGAAAGAGATAAAGAGAAAGAGAGAAGCCAGGAGAGATGAGAGGGAGAGGGAGAGGGAGAGAGAGAGGGAACGAAAGAGGGGGAGAGAGAATTAAAGTGGGAAATGTAATGATAGAGAATAATATGTACAATGATGTTATTTATGACCATCTAGAATTATCCTTATATAGTTATATCAATTCCATGATTATTGTCATTACATGGGGAGATAAATATTTATATACATCTCTACAGTAAATTCAAAATGGAAATATTTCATTTGGCTGTTACTCCTAAACATATATTTGATGCTATTAAAATATCCTCTATTCAAACTCTCTCCGATACGAGAGTCTCTTGGTAGTTTCTAGCGCTGCTAGAAAGAGAAAGCGTTCTGACCAGAATTTACGCTTAGACGCTTTAGAATACGCTATAATTTCTCGAAAATCTCTCTTGATCATACAGACTTCGGCCCCTCTAGCTTTACCTATAGCCCATATCTTTTCACATGAAAGAGAACTAAGGAAGGTTATAATACTGTTCTATACTTAAGAGATGAGGAATTCTGTACCTTAGTTACATTTGACGGGTATTTGTCCTCATCTTGTTTGTTGTTAACACAACGTTTAGGCTAATATACCCTCCAGTCTTCATCAGGTGTCTTGGGGAAATATCGAACCTGGGCATTTGGTGGAGTGATTAAGAGCTGGCTGCCCAGTCCTGGCTAAGAAGGAATATATTCACAGACACGACAGAGCTGGGACCTATATACACTGGAAGCTATGCCAACACTATGGAATAACAACAGAAAAAAGATGGTATAAACACACGCCAGAAAAGGTCACAGAAAACGAGAAAGCAACCATACTCTGGGATATGCCAATACACACAGATAGAGAAATTAAGGCAAATAGACCAGATATAGTTGTCAAAGATCATGAAGAAAAAAAATGCTTTCTAATTGATGTATCAATACCAGCAGATGACAACGTTTCTCTAAAAGAAATGGAAAAACTTTCAAAATACAAAGACCTGGAAATAGAGATAACTCGAATGTGGAATCTAAAAACAGAAACAATTCCTATCGTAGTAGG
>NC_068987.1:84058291-84058921 GCF_001194135.2 Octopus bimaculoides
ACAAATATATATAACATACAAAAAATTGCACTACTGGGCACTGCACACATCCTACGCAAAACACTTTCAATACAGTAACCATAAGAGCATCACAGCAAACCACAGCACATACCCAAGGCACACAGTGCTGCGCTCGGTAGTGAAGTGAAAGCACGTTATAAAAATAAAACTACTGAACAATAATAATAATAATAATAATAATAATAATAATAATCGAAAAATACCTTAGGAATGAGAACCCAGGTTCGAAATTTCCCCAAGACACCTGATGAAGGTTGGAGACTATATCAGCCGAAACGTTGTGTTAACAACAAACAACAGGCAAATATCCGTCTAATGTAAATAATGTAAGGAAGTTTATAATATGTATTTGTTCTACTTCCTATCTCTTATGTTTAAGTATCCTCTAGAATCCAGAGCTCACGAACCATCAACATTTATACTCTAAGGTTGTCACGACAGATGTTTCCATTTCTTATATATATCTACATATTTATCTATTTAAATATCTATTTATCTTTAACCTAACTTCTCCACTTTTCTTTTTTATCTCTCATTTCACCCTCAGTATATATATATATATACATATATATATATATATATATATATATATATATATATATATATATA
>NC_068987.1:84059292-84062607 GCF_001194135.2 Octopus bimaculoides
ATGTATTGCGTATGTCTTCATTCACGTATATATTCCTATGTATATATGTATATACATATACATGCGTTCATACACTTGTGTGTAACATCCTCATATATGTAGATAGTGTTTCACCATAGTGAATACCCGCATGCATAAATACACACACACACACACACACACACACACACACACAAACAAACACGCTCGCACGCACATACACACATGCACACACTCACACACACATACACATATAAACAAGTTGATAGATTATTAGTAGATAAACAGACAGTCAGATAGACAGACAGAGAAATAGACAGACAGATGGGTAGATAGATAGATAGATAGATAGATAGAGAGATAACATAGATAGATAGATAGATAGATAGAGAGAGAGAGAGAGAGAGAGAGAGAGAGAGATAGAGATAAATAGATAGAGAGAGAGATAGAGTGATAGACAAAGATAGATATATAGATAGATAGATAGATAGATTGTAAGGCATATCGATAGATAGGCAGGCAAGCAAGCAGGCAGACAGACAGACCCACAGTCAGATAATTAGATAAGCAGATAGATAGATAGATAGATAGATAGGTAGGTAGGTAGGTAGGTAGGTAGGTAGGTAGGTAGGTAGATAGCTACATAGGTAGGTCGGACTGTAGGTGAGTAGGTAGGTAGTTAGGTAGGGAGATGGGTAGATAGGTTTAGCCGGAGTATTAAAAGAAAATATTCATCATACTTATGCAGATGACAACTGATTCCTATCAAATGTTTCTACAAGGTAAACAAGATGCGGAAATATAACTGAATAGAAGTGGGTGTTAGACAGAGAGGCTGGAGCTCTGTGATAGGAATAGGACCACATGCTGTTGAATTTAATTAAATCCAACCGGGAAAACACAACTGGATAAATGACTGGATGTAAATGGAGTGGATGTGTAGTAGAAGGATTACAACGCCAATAACAATATATATAGACACACACACACACATATATATACTAAAATAAAATAAAATAAACAAGGAATACGAATACTGATGCCAAAAATAATATGCAAATATCATATCGATACTGCTATCAAGATTAGAAAATTATCTAGAATATAATCCAGAGGAGACGCACACACACACATATATACGCATACGCGCGCGCGCACACAATATACGCACCCTGAAGCATCTTATGTGTGTGTGGGTGTGTGTGTGTGCGTGCGTGTGTAGGATATTAGAAATGTGTAAATAAAAATATATGGCTAAAACAGAAATGACAAAATGTCCACAAATTATATATTCATTAAGATTTATATATCGATAAATAGGTTTATTATAGGTAATTAGTAAGCATTATCTTTGTGTGCATATGTATATGTATATGTATATGTATATATATATATATATATATATATATATATATATATATATATATATATATATATATATATATATATATAGGTGTGTAAATATATGTGTGTGTGTGTGTCTGTGTGTATCTATATATATATATATATATATATATCTATATATATATATATATATTCATTTTTATTTACATGTATATGTGTCTATATAAATACCTGTATGTCTTTTCGTACATGTTCATTACATATGTATAAATATAGATGTATTTATGTGTATATCTGTGTGTATATATTTGTTTGTGCGTCTATATGAATGTATATGCATGTTCGTTGGTGTGTTTATTACACGTTTAATAAAAACAGACTACAGTATAAAAATAGAAATTAAATATGTAAAAAAAAAAATAAAAATAGGAGGTTAAACGGCGAAGAAAAGTGGGAGGATCTTGATGTTTATGGTTCATATTAACATGTGTTGATCGATGTCCCCTAATCGTTTATGGCTTACAAATAACAACGATAGAAATCAAAACGAGACTCAAAGGACTTCTAAAGACATAAACAGGCCGGATGTAAAACGTTAAATCTAATTGCTTCAGAGTGTCACCTTATCTACGTGGAGATCTATATACTCTGCGTAGTCTATATTTTCTAATCCCAATATGCTACAAGCACACACACACACACACACACACCCACGGAATAAAAAAGTATATATATATTATTTATAAAGCAAGAATTTTTTCCGTCTACGACCAGCCAAATATTTTGGGAATTCCATAACTACATATGGTGGGGCTACTGTTCAGACCAATTTCATTAGATAATATGAAAGTATATATATATACATATATATATATATATATATATATATATAAAGAAAAAAACGCATGATAACCGATTTGCTTTATCTCAGCACGTGTATGGGCAACTCTATATAAAGAGAGATTGTTTTATGCATTTCGTACATCATGTTAATATACCTATGTTACTTCTTTTACTCTATAATGTATATTTTTTCTTCATTTCATTGAGATGATTAATTCAATGGATTTTTTTTCGTCGGCTGCCATATTTTTACTGTGTGTATTCTCTACATTAAGCAGCGCAGCACTTTTGGATTTTGGATATGAGCCATGTTTTATTTTGTGTACTTATTTCTAATATACGGAGATACTCTCCGTCATACATGCGCAGTGTGTATTCATGCTATATCATGTATATTGTGCTTATTTCTAAGTCCTGTGGTTTCGGTAATGTATTTGTGCGCATGCTTTCTATCATCCCTAAGGCACCTATTATTATAGGCATTGTTTCCGATCTTCGACTCTCTCAGTCCCCTTATCTTTGTTTACAGATCGTTATATTTGAATAATTTCCCTTTTCTTTGAGAAATATTTTATCATCAGTTGGGACTGATTCTTCGATTAGGAATCACCCATCCTTTCCTGATAGTCTTGTTTAAGTATATCTGGTCTATTTGTTTTCAATATTCTGCCTGCCTGGATTGGCATATCCAAGAACATGACTTTGGTCATTCTATAAGATCACTTTTTGCAGCATAAAACTATACCTTCTCTTTGGGTTTGTATTTCATTACGCAGGCATAACTTCCGAGTGTATGCAAACCTTTACTCTGGCTTACTTCTAGATACTGTTTTTTGTTGGTTAAGACTGTTCAACTTGAGACAATGCGGTTAAATGCTTCCGAAGTTACTGTAATATGCTCCATTACATGAACAAAGATCACCGCTTAAACAACCTGATACAAGGATTTTAACATCACTATATTCCAGATTTTAATATCACAATATCGAACAACCCTCTCTAACAAATACATCAAGATTGCAAGTTCGATTCCAGACTGTGACCTGAATAATAATAATAATAATAATAATAATAATAATAATAATAATAATAATAATAATAATAATAATAATAATAATAATAATAATAATAATAATAATAATAATAATA
>NC_068987.1:84065893-84068035 GCF_001194135.2 Octopus bimaculoides
TATATATATACACACACATTTATGCATAACACTCATATAATGCTAATAATTGATGTTCAGAGAGAAAAAAAAGTAGGTGCTTGAAATTTTGGTGTGTGAAATGTTGCATGTACAGAAAAGAGAAGTTTTCATTTCTAATATTTGAAATATTTAAGGCGGCGAGCTGGCAGAAACGTTAGCACACCGGGCGAAATGCTTTGCGATATTTCTTCTGTCGTTACGGTCTGAGTCCAAATTCCACCGAGGTCGACTTTACCTTTCATCCTTCCGGGGTCGATAAATTAACTACCAGTTACGCACTGGGTCGATGTTATCGACTTAATCCCTTTGTTTGTCCCCTCAATGTTTAGCCCCTTTGTGGACAATAAAGAAATAAGTAACGTTAACACGCCGGGCGTAATGCTTAGCTGTATTTCGTCTGTCTTTACGTTCTGAGTTCAGGTCGACTTTGCCTTTCATCTTTTCGGGGTCGATAAATTAAGTACGAGTTGCGTACTAGGGGTCAATGTAATCGAACGGCTCCTTCCCCAAAATTTCGGGCCTTGTGCCTAGTGTATATACTTAAAAATGTCCTTAATTATAATTGTATTTCATACGAAGAAAAATTTGAGCTCATTCACTTTGGAAGAGAGGGCACACTCAATGCACCATATACACTACCGTCGGGAGATCTACTTGAACCGTCGGATAATATCAGTGTCTTAGGTATAACTGCCGACAGTAATCTTAGCTGGAGTTTGTACATCAACAAAAAAGTCGATGTTGCCGCAGAATGTGCTCATGGATCCTCAGAACTTTCCAATGTAGGGATCATGAAACCATCAGCCTTCTCTTCTCCACATTCGCTAGGCCCCACCTGGAATACTGTTGGCCATTGTGGTCCCCCTACAAAAACAAGGCATAATGAGGATCGAAGCGCCACTAGTTTGGTTGGCTTGCAAATGTCATAAGAAACTGCATTAAGCTTACGTATAATATAGTTCTTGGCACTCCGTCGGTTACGACGTCGAGGGTTCCAGTTAATACGATCAACGGAACAGCCTGCTCGTGAAATTAACGTGCAAGTGGCTGAGCACTCCATAGACACGTGTACCCTTAACATAGTTCTCGGGGATATTCAGCGTGACACAGTGTGACAAGGCTTGTCCCTTTGAATTACAAGCACAGCAGAAACAGGAAGTATGAGTGAGAGAAAGTTGTGGCGAAAGAGTACAATAGGGTTCACCACCATCCCTTGCCGGAGTGTCGTGGAGCTCTTTTTTAGGTATTTTCGCTCAATAAACACTCACAACGCCCGGTCTGGGAATCGAAACCGCGATCCTATGACCGCGAGTTCGCTGCCCTAACCACTGGGCCATTTCGCCTCCCCCCCCCCGTATAATAAAATATAATATAATATAATATAATATATTTAGTCCTTGGTATTTGTTTATATTTTTGCGTATTTTGAAATGATGGAAAGTAATTATAGCACGTCGTGGAACCATAAAATTAATTGGTCTAATATCAATAATCCACATATATATTTTCCTATCCAAAACCACTTATGAATTATAAAACACCTGGTTCCTATTTCCCATTTTTGTTACAGAATTCTTTAAATAAATACCGGGAAATTGATATATTAACCGATTCATTTAAGTGATTCAATTAACTGGTCGTCTCTGTAGCGATATTATACTATAATCTGATAGGTTTTCAGTTTCTAACACCTGCTAATCTCATGTACATATTAAGACACACAAAAAAAGGAAAAAAAGAAAAAAGAAAAAAAAAAAAATGAGGACGACAGTCTTATATTTAGAATCGCAAGCAGGATTTGTTTTAATTTCTTTATCGTCTCGGCAATTCGTTCGTTAAAATTGCCTGAGGCTATTGTCTGTTAGTATTGTTTTCAAAACGCCATAAGAGATCACAGAATAAACAAATTGAATAATAATAATAAAAAAAACACCGTTGTCAACCGCTTGCATCTTACACTTCTTTCAGTCTCTGGACTGCGGCTATGATTGGATTCGGCTGACTGAAACGCCATGTGTGCGCGCGCGCGTATGTATGTATGTATGTATGTATGTATGTATGTATGTATGTATGTATGTATGTATGTATGTATGTATGTATATATATATATATATATATATA
>NC_068987.1:84068045-84074987 GCF_001194135.2 Octopus bimaculoides
CCCGGACCAGGTTGCGTGTTTATTTCACGTTGTAGAAATGAGTTGCGACATCACTTGGTGCCAAGCATTTCCCTTGGATAACACTTGTGGCGGGGAGAGGGGCGACTGCTGGTCTTCCATAAAGCCTTTGCTTGGACTTGTGCCTGGGAGAGTCACTTTCTAGTTGCAATCCCATGGTCAGTCATGACCGAAGGGGGCTCTCAGGAGCAATAAAGGATATGAGAGGTTTAGTTCACTGCATGCTATAATTGGTCACCCGTTATGTTCCAAGTTTACAGCCGAGGCTGGAGCTAGGGATCCATATTATGCTTCTCCGTCAACAGATATGTACTAGAAGAGAAGGCCAACAAAATCCAAGGCTGGACGAGTATCTCAAATCATATGCATACACTCACAACCTACTTCTATCTATCTTGATGTCTATCATTCCAACTCTATATACCCACGTAGACCATTTGCACTTAATCCATTATTTCAACATTAACATATCATTCAAAATACTGTTAGAATACTGCCTGGATTTACCTGGGATTATACCTAAGGGCCTGTACCTTCATGAAAGTTCGGGCCAACCTCTATACTCCCTGGAAAAAGAAGACCTGTGAACTTTATTCTCCTGTCTGTATTCTTGTATCTACTGTTTATTTCATATAAAATGCGATTTCCCTATCTAGAACGTTCATAGATACACATCTTGTCTCTGATGACGGTATATCCAGTGTACAGACCTGCTAGCCAATCAATTATATATATATATATATATATATATATATATATACTCTTTATATATATATACGGCCGGGTTTAGTTAGTTTCCGTGTTTCTGTCTACCAAATCCACTTACAAGGATTTGCTCAGCCAGGAAGCTATAGTAGGAAACTTTCGCCCAAGGTGTCGCACAATGGGACTGAACCCGAAACCATCTGATTCGGCAACAAATGACTTACCACATAGCCATGCCTATAAAAAGAAATAATGAGAATATATTATTAGATATTTATTTATCTTTTCCCTTTTATCTTTTACTCCGTACATTAGTTGCTACATTAGATTATTAATGGTTCATTCATTAAATATAGTGAAACTCACTTATATATCTACGATACGTGAGTAACAACCAATTCAAACACACACCATATATATATATATATATATATATATATATATATATATTTCAACACAAACAGTATTCGAGACCTTACAATCTATTGATGCTTGACACCCCATAGGGCGAACTTGATTCAGCCACACACTGCAGGAACCGTTTCATGGACGAGCTCTCTAAAATGTCTGACATTTCGACCGCCTTACAATACATCTCTTTCCTTTGAAATTGCTGATTTTATACCACTCCCGACTAAATCCACTTCAAACACACACTTCTCAAGCACCAAAGACCTTTTTCTGATGTTTTTTTTTTATTTCTTTGCTGCTTTTATTTTTATTTTTCCAACTAAGAATATTGTCATTCTGAAGTCCCATCCCTTCTTTCAAAGATGTCTGACTTTCCACGTTTCAACCAAAACAGATATTCAATGATTATGTTCCTTTAACTGAAAATTTGCAATTTGCTTGGCACACCTCCCGTTGTTTACAGCTTTGACTGGTAAGGGGCTCCGCTGGGATTACTTCTATGCATCAGTTGTGTTGCTTAGACAACGCAGCCCTTATTACTGCTCTTATGACACACAACATACGAGAGATATGCCATGAAAATGCTTCTAAGTTCACTTCTAAACATATGAAGATCTGTTCTACTTGTACGCTATATTATAAATCTTTTACATCTATTTTGAAGTATATATTTATGTGTGTGTGTGTGTGCGTGTGTGTGAATATGTTTTTTGTGTATGCATGTATGTGTGTTTGTATGTGTGTGTATATTTGTGTTTGTATGTGTGTGTATATTTGTGTTTGTGTGTGTATTTGTGTTTGTGTGTATTTGTGTTTGTATGCGTATATTTGTGTGTGTGTGTGTGTGTGCGCGCGTACGAGTGTATTTTGGAGTTGGAATTGTCTGCCAAACGATTTGATGTACGGCTGCTTTTGAAATGGAAGCAACTACACAGTAAAATATTCTTGCTTCTGTCTGTATGAATACATATTTACATACATGGCATACGCAAACACACAGGCGTACAAAAACACACACGCACACATACACATAGGCACACATACACACAGATATGCATTCACCTTCTATCAAACCATTACTCCATATATATCTATGTATTCATACATAAAAGATAATTCGCTAAAGGAACATTCAGTGTACTACATTACACATACTTCCCACATATTACACACTCGTATCTGTAACACCGATGTACGGCACAAACTGGTACTCCGTCAGTCACGATGAGGAGCGTTCCAGTTGATCTAATCAATGGAACAAATATAACTTATGTCTGCTAGCTGAGTGGAATAGAGGAACGTTAAAATAAAACGTCTTGCTCAATAGCACAATGTGCCGCCGAGAATCGAACTCACGACCTTACGATCGTGAGTGAAATGCCTTAATCAATAAGGCACGCCCCTTCACACATACAATACAGACACAGGGATCAAAACAGATACACATTACTACAGCGTGGTACACACACACACACATACACACACACATACACACCTACACGCGCGCGCAAACTCACAATCACACACGTACTTACACACACACACACACGTTCACACAAGCTCATTCACACACGGACACATTCACACGCACTCACTCATACATACACAAGCACACCCTCATTCACACACACTCACACACGTACACACTCACTCACATACGCGCTCACTTACATACACTCACACACACACACACACACACACTCACACATACACTCACACACACACACACATACAGACACATTATTTTTGTCTATTGTCTCCCTTAATATTCGTTCTCCCTGATAAAAGGCAAAAAAATTACTTTCATTTCTACCTCACTTTCCAATATGGCCATCTTCTAACATAACGCATCGATGCATCATCTGTTCATTTTACTACTTGATTTGTTTCCATTATTTCTTGTTTCTGCTGTTTTCTACAATGAATGGCATTTAGTCCGTAACGTAAGATGTTTCTTTGAACGTGTTCTTCTCTTTTTCTGTCTTGCAGTCCAACGTTTGTATTTTTGTTGTTCTTTGTTTTGTATTTTGAAACCTACGCGAGTTTTCACTCGCAACACTAACGTTGCTTCAAGAACCGTTCTTGGATTACAAGGTTTTGAATTACATTACATCTCTTACACCTACAGACGTCTGTGTATGTATGCATACATTTATGTATGTATACACCCTTTCACTGTTTTACAAGTTTCAGCTCGAAAGCTGTGACCATGCTGGAGCATCGCCGTTTTTTTATATTTTGTGTTTTTCTAAATATGAGCTGAATCCTAGAAGTACTACAACATCAGGTCAGCAACACGGCAAATTTAGGGCAAGCCCCTTAAATTTCACCTCATTTCTTAAAAAAATAATTTAATATCTATGGCTCAGTTCGGAACTGTACTGGACATTAAGCTGGTGAGAATAAATACTACGCTTTGGTCTTATCCAAAAGTCCAGAAAGCGTGTCTATGTATGGAACACTTATTCTTTGTAAGCCTAGTACGTATTCTATCTGTCTCTTTTTGCCGAACCGCTAAGTTACGGGGACGTAAATACACCAGCATCGGTTGTTAAGCGATGTTGGGGGGACAAACACAGACACACAAACATACAGACACATACATATATATACATATAAACGACGGGCTTCTTTCAGTTTCCGTCTACCAATTCACTCACAAGGCTTTGGTCGGCCCGAGGCTATAGTAGAAGACACTTACCCAAGTTGCCACGCAGTGGGAATGAACCCGGAACCATGTGGTTGTCAAGCAAGCTACTTACCACACAGCCACTCATGCGCCTATGGTACTTATTCAGTACTTATTTTTAAGACTGATGCTTATTCTGTCGACCTTTCTTTGCCGGACAGCTAAGTTATTAGAGATAAACAAACAAAAGCTCAAAGACACATAAACATTCAGTCATATATATACCATGGATGTCCTCACAGCTGTCGCCTCTCAAGCCCACTCACTAGTCATTACTCGGCCCTGGATCTTCTACTTTACGAACAATATCGTAGGTGGTTATATGTTTTTCTGTAAACAATTTTATAGCAGATAAGATGTGAGAAATGCGGCTATTGTATTTAGACACTCGTTACTGTATCGTAGCTAACGTGATTCTATCGTCTCCGCTACATGAATACGAGTCATTTGGAAAACTGAATTAATCCTTCTGATCTTTTAGCGTATAACATTTATCGTGTTCTCTTTACAGACGAGCCAAAAGCATAGTTTAACATGTGAATATCTCAACATTACAGTGATCTCGAGACTATTGCTGGTGTTACGTTCCAAAACCCCCCGCGATAAGTGAAATTCCGCGAAGTAGAGACAGTACTGTGCTGTATATTTTTTCTATTATTTTCATAATTTGTATGTATTTATTTTATTATAAATGCAAAACAACACCAGGAAGGAATCGACGTAAGCTTAAATAATAAACCGTGATAGGTGAACTGCGATAGGTGAACCGTGATAGGTGAACCGCGATATGGCGAGGGATTACTGTATATGAATTATATTTATCTTCTATCATTTATTTGCTTCAGTCGTTGGAGTGTGGGCATTATAGGACACCGCACCCGAAGGGTTTAGTTGAACAAATCGATTCCAGGATTTGATTTTTAAAGTCTAGCACTTATTGTATTGGTCCTATTTTCTTAAACCGCAACGTTACGGTGACATAAACAAACCGACACCGGTTATTAAGTGAGGGACTAACACAAACGGAAAAACAAACACTATTTTCACTCACAAGACGTTGGTCAGTTTGAGGCTATAGTAAAAGGCAAAATGCCTGAGGTGCCACTTTGTGGGTCTGAACCTGAAGCTAAATGGCTGCAAAACAAACATCGTAACCACACATCCATGCCCCATGAAATGTTCAAATACACACACACACACACACACACACACACACACACACACACACACACACACACACACACACACACACACACACACACACACGTACACACACACACTCACACGCATACACACACATGCGTACACACATGCGTACACACATGCACACACATGCGTACACACACAAGCACACACACATGCACACACATGCATACACACATGCGCACACACATGCACACACACAAACACACATACACACATGCGTACACACACATGCACACACACATGCACACACATATGCACACAAACATGCACACACACACACACACACACAATGAGCACACACATGCACACACACACACACACTCTCACACACACACGTACAGCCTGAAACATACATACTTTCTTACAAATATACAAGATACGGCAAATCGGCCTCACACACCCGCCCACGTATTTATTCACATAAAATACAGAATTACCTCTAAATATAACAATGCATCGATGCTCTTTTTTATAAGCCGTTTACACATTTATATCAATATGTGTTTCCATACGTTACTATTTCTAGACACGGTCTGATAGATGTGAGATAACATACAGACAAATTATATTTACTAGAATTTCGTCGACAATAAGCATAAGAAGTCACTGAACTTTCAAAGCGGAACTTTCAGAGCAGTTGTCATATTTTCTCTAATACAAACTTCGATGGATTTTATTAAATTTCAGTATTTTGTGTTGTTATTATTCTTACTAAATTTGATGTCTAAAATAAAATATCTGAAGTTTTTGTCACGAAATCACTGCAACTCTTCCTCAAAATGCATATTATAACTGCATTATTTTATTACTTCCATGGTTCACATACAGTCGTACACGCGTACACGGTGAATATTAACTCGTAGACGAGTGTGATTATCACTGACTAATTATCATATCATTGACGTTAAAGACACAACTGTCAACAATGCCGGTGCTGAAATTTAAAATCAATAACAGCCTGCACAACAAACACTAAGATTCTCACCTACTAAGCCAAGTAGCATAGAAACAAGCAAGAGCGAGATCTCCAGCTTTGCAATGAAGCGGGTGTTATATCAGAATTACATTCTCCAAAGGAGATACTACAGCCATATGTTTAAGAGATGAGGAATTATGTACATTATTTAAATTATTTACAATTGACAAATATTTGTCTTCATCTTGTTTGTTCTTAACACAACGTTTCGGCTGATACACCCTCCAGCTTCATCAGGTGTCTTGGGGAAATTTTTCAAACCTGGGTTCTCATTCCTAAGGTATTTTTCGATGTTGTTGTTATTATTATTATTATTATTATTATTATTATTATTATTATTATTATTGTTTACTTTTAATATGCACGTTTGATACAATTACTCGCCGAGACACACCCAGCGTCCGAGGGCGAATGAAGGGTAAGAGATATTACAGCATGACTGAAAGCTTGGGAAGGGCAAGTGACAGGGATAGTAGCGAAATATCTTCATGTAATACATTACGTACATTGAAATTGATAGGGTTTTTTTCTATGGATGTGGGCAGTACTTGTCAGCGCAATCTTTTGGATTTCTCTGAGACATGGTTCTCTTGGGATATTATCTAGATGTTTCTGACATCTCTTTCGAAGGGCACCCACAATAACAGGAACAGTTCTCGCTTTAAGATGCCGCATCTTTTGTATTTCAATTTCCAGATCTTCATATTTATTTACTTAATTTGTCAAATTCCGTTACAGAAATATGTTATATCAGTCGGAAAACTTACATCTATTAGCCTGGCCATAGTAGTAGTAGCAGTAGTAGTAGTAACAGTAACAGCAGCAGCAGCAGTAATAGTAGTAGTAGTAGTAGTAGTAGTAGTAGTAGTAGTAGTATTGCTATGAAAGGGGCGAAGCAGAGAATCGATATATATATATATATATATATATATATATA
>NC_068987.1:84076000-84076806 GCF_001194135.2 Octopus bimaculoides
TATATATATATATATATATGTATACAAATACTCATGTGTAAGTACACACACACACACACACACACACACACATAAATGTGCACATACATCAACAAATACACATGCACAAACAACATATATATCTTTTCTACTCTAGGCAAAAGGCCCAAAATTTTTGAGGAGGGTCCAGTCGATTAGATCGACCCCAGTACATAACTGGTACTTAATTTATCGATCCCGAAAGAATGACAGGGAAAGTCAACTTCGGCGGAATTTGCCAAAATACATATATTCTTCTCTACTCTAGGCACAAGCCCGAAAGTTTGGGGGAGGAGGCTAGTCGATAAAATCGGCTCCAGTACGCATCTGGTACTTAATTTATCGACTACGAAAGGATGAAAGGCAATGTCAACCTCGGCGGAATTTGAACAACATATATATATATATTGCGCTATGTATACATTATCAGGGCATCATTTCAAAACATTTCAGCGTCTCACTTGTGATGAAGACTAATTTTGTATTTATACTTCCAATATATAATTTATAATTCATACAAAATTAAGAGCCACAAAAAAATTATTAGAGTTTTCTATAGAAAGTAATTTATAGCTGATTTACCGTAATTTGCAACAATTATTTGAGGAATGGCAGCGTATTCTTTAATGATTTATCAAGTCTTTTTTTCTGTATTACTTTCTTTCATGATCTAGAGCACTATTAATATATTTTTGACAAAACTCATTTACATACATACATACATACATATGAATCTGTCTGTCCATTTGTCTCGCTCTCTCTCTGTATATATATATATATATATATAT
>NC_068987.1:84077203-84079740 GCF_001194135.2 Octopus bimaculoides
GAGAGAGAGAAAAAGAGAAGAGAGAGAGAAGGGGAAGAGGGAAGGAAAGAGAGAGAGAGGGTGAGAGGGGGAGAGGGTGAGAGGGAGAGAGGGTGAGAGGGAGAGACGGTGAGGGGGAGAGAGGGGGAGAGGGAGATAGTTTACATGTAACCGATATATATTGCCACATAAATCATAGCTTAGTAATAATATTGACTGTATTCCCTCATACAAATTTTATTTTACCTTTAAAATTTTGTGTCAGTGGCGTAAAAATTAATGACATTTTCATAATATATCACATATATATATAGAAAAATATTATATACATATATATATGTATTTATTTCGACCATATATCTGTTTGTGATAGTTTTGCTTATTTCATTCAGTTTATTTTGATAGCTTCTAAAATGTTTTTTCTGCACACACTATACTCAAATTAGACAACTTCTATGTTTGTTCAACGTTTCTGGAAATAAATTCAAAGTCTCCCTTTCGCCAAAACTTTAGTAAAGTTTTAAAAGGAAGCATACGTTACATAATATATATTAATAGATTACTTGTGCGTTAGTACGGTGGTGATCTAAAGGAATCGTAAGCAAGTCTGACAAAATGTTTAGCGGCATTTTGTCCTCTTTTTACGTTCCGAGTGCAAATTCCGCCGAGGTCGACTTTGCTTTTCATCCTTTCGGGGTCGATAAAATAAGTACCAGTTGAATACTAGGGTCTATATAATCGAATGTCCTCTTCTCCTGAAATTGCTGGCCTTGTACCAAACTTTGAAACCAATATTTTACTTGTGCATTAGAATGTAATTATAGTTAGAGGCTTTTTGCTAATCTCGTGGGTATAAAGGGAGGTAATTACTTTCTCTTTATGCACAATGTCTTCGTTGAAAATAAACGCGTCAACTGGACTAGTTCCGAAAATGTATTGGGATTTCACGAGCAACCGAGTATTCTCTTTATGTCTCAACGATTGCTTAACTTAAATTTATATTTATATTGAGTATGGCATCGCTGATGAAATCATGCCTCAGGATTGAAACTGCTTCCTCTAATCCTAATTTATCTACTTACGAAATATTTTATTTAAGAACAAGGCGGTTTTTACATATATGTACACATACGATATTGGCTACTCGATCTTTACGTATATTTCGTAGTGTAACATGACATTATATAATGCAGCCATTGCCATACTTAAATAGATTGGATTGCCTTTTATCATAATTCTGTTCGATTTAGTGCTAACCTGTTGCTAGGGAACATGTTTTCTAGTTTCATTTTCAACGAGAATCTTCAGCCTTTTATTATTCTACAATTAACAATAATTGTATCGGCACCCAACAGTAGTTTGTCTCTTGGGTATTTTCATCAATATCATAAGAAAGCAGAAGATAATTTTCTTATACGCCAAAGAAGGTAACTCAAACCAAATACAAGATTTTTGTTTGACGCACCGGGATTTGTTTTGCCATTTCTCACTCACTCACACATTCACAATCACTTCCACACCCAAGCACTTATAATATACAAATTATTTTTCCTTTTCTCTGAAGCTGCCAGATTTGACGTGAATATGAAGAGATTAGTGAATTGTTTCTCTCATATTGCACATTTTTAGAGATCTCTAGGAATATATTAGCATCTCTTTTTGTAATGATATATTAACGTGTGGGTTGAGTGATAATAAACTGCTACGTTTAGCATGTCGGGTGACAACAAGGATCCCTCATTGCCTATTAGTATATTCAAGGGATCTATAACGAATTTTTAAATTACTGATTATGCATGAAATATTTATTATCTAGGAATCGTTCATTATAAATAGGATCACGCTGATTATAAAACAAGCTGTTTGTTTGCATGTTGGAACAATTTGAAAATATAAAATCAGATACAGTCAAATGAATTGAATTGACATTTGATTAGCTGGATGATGTAATAAACGGTAAATTAATTACGATGTACAACACTTTCTGATATTACTGTGGGGAAAAGTCAACGAACTGCAGTGCAGATAAGAAAATGAGTTTGGGCTTCGATAATAATAAAATTCAGCCTGTTCAAATACAACTCAAGTAATTGCACTTCAAAATCACTACACGCGTTAACAATTACACATATTAGCTCTAAATCTAAATAAAACATACTTCAAATTATAATAAATGTCACACGTGTTAAAGACAGAAAATGAAACATGTTGCTTTACGTTCATCATTAGATATAGAGATTGTCGTTGTAATAATTGATGTTCATCAGCGGTTAGCGTTGACGTACGCATAAATCCATTTCCTTCTTGAAATCTAATAAATGCGGCTACAGGTGATTATCCTTTAATTAATTGAGATATGAATTAATAACAATACATACATACATACATACATACATACATACATACATACATAAATACATACATACATATATACATACATACATAGATAAATACATACACACATACATAGATAAATACATACATACATACATACATACATACATTAATACATACATGCATAGATAAATACATACATACATACACACATACATACATGC
>NC_068987.1:84079750-84083467 GCF_001194135.2 Octopus bimaculoides
ATATATATATATAAATACATAAATACACACATATATACATAGAAACATATATACATACATGCATATATATATAAATACATAAATACACACATATATACATACATACATACATACTTACATACATACATACATACATACATACATACGTACGTACCTACATATATATGTACGGGTGTCTGTATGTGTGTCTGTGAGTACATTTAAATTCAGCCAAGTCAACAGTGTTTAAAGGAGAATAGAAGTTAAGAAACCCTTTCATTCCAGGAAGGAATTCGTTTCCTTTGTATTTGGTACCAATACAAATGAGGAATATAATTATATGGCAATACTTGATTTGACATATATATTTTCAAATTAACAGGCTGTGCAGTTATGGAACTCGTTTTACAACAACGTGTATCCCGGTTCAGTCCCACAGCGCGGCACTTTAGAAATGTGTTTCTGTTGTGTCGAAACCCGTCGTGTATGTGTGCGTATGTGTGTGTGTGTGTGTGTGTGTGTGTGTGTGTGTGTGTGTGTGTGTGTGTGTGTGTGTGTGTGTGTGTGTGTGTGTGTGTGCGTGTGTGTGTGTGTGTGTTTGTTTGTTTGTTTGCGCGTGTGTATATGTGTATGAGCGTGTGTGAGCGTATGAGTGTCTGCTTGTTCCTCCACCACTGCTTAACAACCGATTTTGGTTTGTTTACGTTCTCGAAACTTGGTGATTCAACGAAAGCGCCCGTACAAGAAGCACCAGAATTACGAAATAAATCCTGGACTGATTTGTTGGACTAGACCCTTTAACGCGATCCCCTAGAATGACTGATGTCCAGTAACTGGACTAAGTAAAAGTTTATAAAAAAGATAAATAATAAAAGAAAATTGTATTTGTATGCTGCTCGTCACGTCTAAACCCAACCCTGAAGTCTGTATGACCTCCCAAAATAGCAGTTGAATATACCTACAGTCTATAAAACGGTAGCTGTATTGGATAATGTATTTATAAATACAGAAAAAGCTGGAAAAGAGGAAAGCTGATTTCTACTGGAGAGTCTTTCTTCATTGGTTTAGTCTGCTCAGTCATCAATGACCTATGGCTAAATAACAACGAATGCAAATTATTTCTTGTGTTTGAATCAATAATATCTAAAAGAGAAATTAATATTTATGATTGCTCAATTTTGCAGATCCTGACCTATTTAAATAACCATTTAGCTATGCAGTAAAGTTATTTGAAATTAAACCTCAACTTGCACATAACGCGAAACAATTTAATTATCACTTTTCCCATCTATTTGGCATTCAGCTGTGGTATCTACGCAAATTTGCTAAACCCGTGTATATGAAGCCAGTAACGTAACTCATAAAATTTTCATGTGTAAAAGATTTGACATGTAATTAGTTAGTATTAAACTATTTCTAGTTTTAGCTGAGTCTGTCTAACCATTAGGGCTCAACAATTTCACAGATATAAAGAGGTATGGCTGCGTGGTAAGAAATTTGCTTCCCAATCATATGGGCCCGGGTTCAGTCTCGTTGCATGGCACCTTGGGCGAGTGTTTTCTACTGCAGCCTCGAACCATTTAAAGCCTTCTGAGTGGATTTCGTAGATAAAAACTGAAAGAAACCCGTCGTATATATATATACAATTTCAGCGTAGAAGGTGTTTGTAAGCCATTTAAGAACGCACAAATACCATTAATTTTACTTTAACATTTAAATTTCATTTGTGTCAAAATATTTTCCTCACTTTCGAACCGTGACCTGTCAACTGACGAAACATCGTTCTGAATCTGAGAAAGTAACAGTTAGTTCATTAAATATATGTGTTTATGTATGTATGTATGTATGTGAGTATGCCAGCACATCTCCGTAATATAAGTGTGTGTGTGTGTGTGTGTGTGCATGGTTTGTGTCTTGTTTGTTCCCCACCATCACCGCTTGACAACCGGTGCATATGTGTTTACATCCCCGTAAATTAGCGGTCTGGCAAATGAAACTAATAGAGCAAGTACCAGGCTTTTAAAAAATAAGTACTGTGTCGATTCGTTCATGCTCCAGCATGGCCACAGTGAAATGAGTGAAACAAGTGAAAGTTAAAAAGGTCAAAGTTAAGTATATCAGCACCGTATGCGTTTAAGTTGGTAGATACAATATTTAGAGCTGTAGCTAAACACGCAGTGATACTTAATAACGGCTCTGTACAATATTAGCTAAAATACCGTCTTAGGCGACATGACATTTAATTCCCTAAGAACCAAGATATAATATTCTAGCCGAGTAGTGGATTTTTGTTATCAAAGAAGTCCTCTTCGTTACTGGAAACAGTTGTGGCTAAAAGCACTAAATTTTGGCTTTTCATCCCATAAGGGTGGAAATACGAGGGATTGCTGAAAAGTTCCTGGATTTGGGTAAAAGAAAATACAGGTGGATCACTTTTATTCAACATATTCCCCACTCAGATTCACAGAACTATTACAGCAGTCCTTCAGTTTTACTAAGCCTTGTAAAAGAAATTGAAAGTTTTGACTTGAATCAGGTCTTTCACGATATCCTTGAAGCTAGGAACTTTTCACCCCCCACTCGCAAAATCGTCCAATCAATTACTGGGTCAATATATAAACGAATAATCTCTCTTCCCCACCTTACGTCAAAAAATGACTGGAAATTGCTGAGAGAGAAAAGTCGCCATTTTGAGACTATTACGCACACATCCATTTTAATTGAAGTAGTTCGATTCAGATTTATTCAGTTCTATATACATTTTATTTTAATAGATTTCACTCTCTGTCATTTATTTATATGCTAATTTTTATTTTTATTTCGTTACAAGTTGAAACTAAATATAGTTTGATCTCTATCGATATAAGTGATATAATAGCTAGCAAAATGGGAAAAAGCTATTTCATATTTGCCCATTATAGTTTTATATATATTATATGAAAGTTTCGAGGTTTTCCAAGAACTTACACCGCTTGAATAAAAATATCAATAAATACCTTTATTTTTTTTCTTTCATTTTGTAAATATATTTTACAGAGACGTTATCGCATACACATATATTATATATCTGCAGTCGATTGTACAAATGTAAATTACGTACACATCCAACCATTTATGCCAAATGTTAATATGTCTGTTTATGAGTGTGTGTGTGTGTGTGTGCATGCATATGTAAATATGTATATACATATTCATACATGCATAAACATATATATATATATATATATATATATATATATATATATATATATATATATATATATGTGTGTGTGTGTGTGTGTGTGTGTGTGTGTGTGTGTGTATGCATGTATGCATATGTATATATATATTATGTGCTTGTATGTGTATGTGTGTGACTGTATTAATGCACGCTCACACATACATCTACTCAGTGACACACATACATTTCCCGAAAAAATAAACACTACACAATTGCAGCCATGAAAAATGTAGATAATACGGCTTCTGAAACTATTAAATCTAAACATTCCTTACTAGATAAATGCTAAGACTAAAAGAGACCATTTTATATGGACAATCTATAGTTTATACATATTTATAAAAACAAACAACAACACAAACTCTGCCGTTTATATCAAAGTATTATCGTAGAATCAGAAATAATAAATAAAAAATAGACTCACAAAGATATTTCATCAGACCAAATTTTCGTCATACATAAAGGCGGCAGTTATACTTAGCATAAATATATTATTGTATCCGGTAAATAAATGCATA
>NC_068987.1:84083867-84086204 GCF_001194135.2 Octopus bimaculoides
ATATATATTACACACACACCACACATGCATATATATATATATATGTATATATACATATATAAATTGTGCATGTGTGCTTATGCATGTATGTGTGGATATATGCAAAACATTAGTACGTGTTGGTCTGTAGATTACAGTTTCTGTCGTGTCACAGTTTCATGCAAAATGTCAAGGAATTTAGTTATAGAGATGCTGAAGAGATATTCAAAGTAGGTGATGATGCAAAATATAGGATAACGGCAGGTCATAACACGTATTGCGTCATGATTGCTATTTATTCTCCCATCCGAAAAGATGTAGCAAATATTTCATCCTGTGTCTACACGTTGACATTAAATCTGTTTGTAGAACACATTAATACTTTACGCTCTAGCTAGATCCTGAGATATCTTTAAATAGTGTATCTATACATACATAATGGCTGCAAACTCGAGTATTGCCAATGACTAATCAGAAGTCGCACTCATGCGAAGGCTACGACGAGCCATTTTTGTGATAGTTGTTACTTTTTATTCAAGCGATGCTCTTACATTATGATTTCTTATAGAGGGTAATGGATTTGCATAAATCCAATTCCACTCTGAAGATGGACAAGATGAACTCGAAAATAGGGCTAGTCTACATCATTGAATATTGTCAGGGTCGTAGGTTTACTCTTGGAGTTCCCCTCTCCTAGAAAGAGATAGTGTGACAACAGAAGGGCTTTCCACTCCCAGTGGGCGAACCGCGCGCCTGGACACCAACCCAGGTATTTCCACGTCCCTTGCCATATATACATGCATACATGCACATGTATATATATTGTTGGATGGCCGTTGACTGCTCATGTGCTCTTCTGCCCTTTGATAGGTTTGATTTTTCGTCCTACCGTCTCCAACAATCACCTTCCTCAGAAAGGAACCTAACATACATACATGCATACGTACAGACTGAGAGACATACACAAAAGGTAATGAACCGCTTCGGTAATGAAGGACTATGGGATTGCACCTAGAACTTTCCCCACCAAAGTAGAAGTCTGAGCAAGGTTGTCCAGCCTCTCTTCTCCAGCCTCCCATACCAGACAACTGCTGAAGAGGTCCCGCGCAGAGGAACTGAATCCGAAAGCACATGATTATCAAGTAAACTTCATGACGACTCACCTATATTAGCGCCTATATATAAGTTTATACCAAGAACCCGAGATTGCTATAATAATATTAAGAATATAAGATTTATTCATTAGATATATATGTGGAGGCACATGGTCTAGTGGTTAGAGCAGCGGACTCACGGTCGAGGGATCGTGGGTTCGAATTTCAGACTGAGCGATGTGTGTGTTTATGAGTGAAATACCTAAGCTTTACGCAGCTCTAGCAAAAGGTAATGGCTAACTTCTGCTGACTCTTTCATCACAACTTTCTCTCCCTCTTTCCTCCTGCATCTAGTAGCTCACCTGCGACGGAGTGTCGTCCCGTCCCGGTGGGAGAACCTACACGCCAATCAAACCGGGAAACCGGCCCTTATGAGGCAGGCATGGCTCCAGAAGGAGGAATCAACATTGGGTATATAATAGTTAACTGGTAATAGGAACTTAAGACTTCAAAATAAGTAAATGCCTTATTACTAAATATAAATTTATGACAAAAGCCATAGAGGAATAATACTGTAACGATTATAAAGGAAAACCTTGGTTCCATGATACATAAGAAGCGAGTTGAAATTAGTGTGTTATCAACATTTGATATTTCTAAGATAAATACTTGGTTTTCGTACGCCATCGCACTTGTAACCACTCTGTATCGATATTTTGTATGTTGCAGCATGCACATTATCATATATAAAGTAATGGAGATATTTCCCAATACGAGAGTGTTCTAATTAGCATTTGGATAAAGATGAATCTGAAGAACGTGTTGGCAAATTGTTACGCTACATTTAATCAAAAGAATATCAGTGGTGCAGATGCAAAGCACAGGGTTAAATCGATTAAGCAAACATTCAACCCTGCCAAGAAGAATGAAGGACAAAAGAGGGGAAAAAAACATGGATAAAAGTTACTTGAACTGTATCAGAAAACCATACCTTCAAAACTATAATTGTAGATTAATGATACAGATTTTGAAGAGGAATAACGAACACGGAATCTATAAAATATAATAAATCTCAATAAGTGTCCGGAAACTGTTTGTATATGCTAATGCATTGCATTTCAAATTTAATCATCAAACAAATGGGAGCTGGCCGTATAAAAATTAAATCGGGTTTCACAGGAAGGTAACAAAATGTTCCTGTCTTTTGTTCAGCTTTAAGTTCAGCTCTGATGAAAAGCAATCTAACCGTAACTATTCTGCATTT
>NC_068987.1:84086451-84088830 GCF_001194135.2 Octopus bimaculoides
TATATATACAATGATGTATTACGCAATATACCTTTCCTATTATAATGATAATAAAGTTTGATATAGGGGTGTAACTATTTTTAGCAAGACACCCGAACATGTACAACGGTCTCATTAGTTGAAGTTTAGCAAATATTGAAATGAGTTATACAGAATTTTTTTTCATACCGGATTTCAATTCAGAAATGGTAAATAAAATCAAAAACATTTGGGGTGGGGATGGGGTTGTCGTTAAAAGATGAACAAGACAATGGTTTTAGCCTTCCCTTTGCGAATGAAAAGTTATGCCTGAATTTTAATTTATTTCTTCCTCTCTTGCCAAATAATCCGCCTGATTTGTGTTTATTGAATTTCATTTTGTTGATACTGACAACTACAAACCTTAACAAATTGTGGTGTCTATGTTAATTATTTCTTTGTATACAATTTCCTGAGAATTTCCATAAAAGGCAAGGATAAAAAGACATTTGTGGATATATCCACATTTATTACTTGAATAAATAATTTATGTATAATTTATTGCATTAAAACATTTCACTTGCTCACTAATATTATAAATATCAGTAATTACTCAGTCTGCGGAATCTGGGTTATCCATAAACTGAAAGTGGCTGACATATTGAAATCAAGAAAAGTCTACCTGAGATGAGCTGGACTTGCATCGCTCACCACATATTGCATCAATATGTCCAATACGAATTATCAAAGATATTTGTGCGTCAATTTGAAAAAAAGGCGGCCAGCCGACAGAAACGTTGTTAGCACGCCGGGTGAGATGTTTAGCGGTATTTCATGTCTTTGTGTTCTGAGTTCAAATTCCGTCGAGGTCAACTTTACTTTTCATCTTTTCGGGGTCGATAAATTAAGTACCAGTTGCGTACTAGAGTCGCAGTTGCGTATTCTCGGTTTTACACCGCTCAAGATTCCCTTACACTCTCTGCGTATGTCCATTTGTATTGTAGCACAGTCCATTAAGTATGTTCTACTTCCACTCAACAATATATAAAAATAAATGATTAACATTTACGGTATACAAATTAGTAGCTCCAGTTTTTTCTAGCTACTGTTATTATTTCACAGCCATCTGGGTGCGAAGCTCTCCTCACGAACGAGCGTTCGTGAAATGCTTGTGATCTATAAAAGTTTTGAGTAGGAGCCGGAAAGAGAAGAGTGAACATGCAATGCGCATGTACACATTGAATTTTTAAAATGGAAGAGAAGAATAAAAACGCAATGTGTATGTCAAAATAAAATGGAAAAAGAAGCATAAACAAGTTGTAAGATGGTTAATTTGCTACAGTTAATACTACTATCACGTAACTTTGCTGCAATTTTCTTCTTGAGTATACACACAGTTTGGCTGTTTGTTTCTTTGGGATTTATCAAATTGATGTGGACACTTCTTATAAGAATCCAATAAGATTCAAAATAACCGATTAAGGTTGTTCAACAGTTTTTCAATCTACCAAGAAGCAATTTAATCAGACACTCTTTATAAACGTTGCACATATAATCTGAAGTCAAAGCTCCTACATGGCCTTAATAATGATGGTTAAATATATTTTGGAATTCTATTTTAGGTGTTAGGGAAAATGTGCGGTGATGATAACTCCTATGAAAATGTAAATGATGACAAGACTATATTTTATTGTGTGAGCGACAATCACCTGAGTAATCCACGTTGCACATTGATGGAAGGAGACACATCAACGGAGTGGTATATATAATTAACAATTCACGCAGATTTAAATGTGTAAAAGGTATAATAAAATTAACACCCAAAGAATAATACTAATTAACACACACACATACAAAAAAGAAAAAAATGGGGAAATTCTGCCTTGCGCATCATCATTAAGTACCTTTCATCTAACAAGAATATTTACAGATGAAGAAATCTTTCGAGAAAAATCAGGAGAAAATAATAAATGTTAAACGACCACCTACTGAGGTCGAGAATATGACGAAAACTATGCAATGCCTTAAACACTTGCACTTACATACTATGTAAAATCTGTCCCGATTATGTGTGTTTGTATGTGTATGTGTGTGCTTGTATGTGTATGTGTGTGTGTGTGTGTGTGTGTGTGTACGTGTGCGTGTGCGTGTGTGTGTGTGTATGTTTGATACTTTATTTTTATTTCTACTTATTCTCATTTACATTCTCTTACAGAATAACGATTTTTTTCTACAAATCAAGTTTTCTCTCGCTCTCTATTGCAATCTCTGTCTCTCTCTCTCTCTGTCTCTGTCTCTCTCTCTCTCTCTCTCTCTATCTATCTATCTATCTATCTATCTATCAATCTAGCTGTCTGTCTATCTGTCTATCAATCTATATGTGTGTGTGTGTGTAAATATGTATATATATATATATATATA
>NC_068987.1:84089203-84090745 GCF_001194135.2 Octopus bimaculoides
ATATATATATATATATATATATATATACATGCACACACATACATGCACACACACACACACATATATATATACACACATTTATGAACAAGTGCGAGCGCATCCTTGCGTGTATGCAATCAAACCTGCATGTATGTGTACGTGCATCCGGTGTGTACGAGCGAGTGAGTGCATAATTTACATGCCAGATACAATTTGAAACAAAAAATATCAATATCGAAATCGATATCAGTTTTGTTCCACCCCTTGCATTTCCACAGTTCGATATATAAGCGCTGTTCAGTCTATTCCAGGTGAGCTAAATACTTGTAAAAAATACCTCCTCATCACTTTTTGCATCTACGTAGGAGAATATGCATGCAAAATAAGATGGAGGAAATAGTCGCATGAATGCCGGAGGTAGAGCAAAATAACGTTTCAGTGAAGCTGAAAGACCTTATGAACTATTATTCAGAGTTTCATGTAACAGATAATCGGACGAAAGTAGATTAGCAATAGCTTATAAATGATTGTAAATGAAGTGCTTACTTTCAGAACCAGATGTATGCATCTGAATGACTTTTGAGTAATTGTTTAAAACAACAAAACTTGAATATATCTGATTTTGATTGGAAGACTAAGATTCGCCAACTGGGTGTCTATATATGGCATCTATTCCAGTTTGGCATCTATTCTCGTTTGACATCTATTCTCGTTTGACTGAAAAAATTCTTACGTGTGTGAAGCCAGCAGCTTGCATATTGTGTTTTGATGGTTATCATGGAATCGACCAAATATGCACTTATGCCGGTTTTGAAAGTAAGCTCCTCAAATTGTGTAGCAATAATTATGTTTTGTAAAGGCGTGTGGCAGGATTGTTAGGGTGTCGCGAATTGCATTTACAATCACCTTATCCGCTCGGCTATGAATGAGTAACCCTGCGACGGACAGGATTGCTCATTTATGTTCAAAGATAGTGTTGCGATCTGGGTCACTGAGATGACATGAAAACGGAACAACCCAACTATTTGTCCTAGGACCTGAGACAGCAATTTCGAGGGGTTTGTGTTAACAAAATAATCATTCAGTAAATAATTAAAAGCATATTTAACGCTGTTTGCTAATTCATAATTAATGGAATCTTTTTAAAAATGCGATTGACCGTCGAGAAAAGACAATATAAACATTAAGAAGTTGAATAAACCCAACTAACATTCTATTGTACAGAATCATTGTTATAATGGTTGCAGGAAAGGAAAAAAATTCATTCTAAAATACACACGCACAGACTTCTATATACATATGTACATACACACGCGCAGTCCACCTAGTGGTCTTCTTCATATATCCTTATATATACATATACAATAATCCCTCGAGATCTCAGATATTTTCTCCGAATCTCTCTGATACTTTTAAAGTGCTTACTTCATAGTAATAAATGGATATTAATTAATATCCAATTTTTACCCTAATATTTTAATTTAATTTTATATTATGTATTATACAGATAGATCGATAGAGATAGAGATATACATTTTTATGTATATATATATATATATATAT
>NC_068987.1:84092209-84093579 GCF_001194135.2 Octopus bimaculoides
TATATATATACATATATATATATATATATACATATATATTTATATATATATGCATATATTTCTTTGTGTGTATATAAACACACACTTATATGCGTACATACATATGCGCATCTGTACATTTATATGGACGCGCATGCGTGCGCTCGCATGGAAGTGTAAATATCACTACAACCTTTCAATCCCTGGTGAATATCGGATCAACGGAAAGTGAATGCTTGTCAGTTAAAGCTTTGTACGAAATGTACAGTAAATTGACTGACAGTATTTGATTATCTACATTTAAATTGACGTGATGTTAGTCGACTACTGGTTTTTCAGTCAAATAGACTTATTCTATAAGCTTCACAAAGTGTGAAATATACGCGTTTCTGAAAGTGGGCCACTAGATAATATCTCTTGAACTTTCCAAAGAATAAACGTTTCATGGCAAGATAAGAATGGTTTGGTTTTGCTGTTGTTCAGTAAGCTATGTATGTAAGTATGTACATCACTATATGAATGCATGTTTGTAAGTGTTTATGTGTATGTATATGTATCTCTGTATATGAATTCGTAGGTATGTTTGCATTTGATGTATGTGTGTATTTCTCTGTTTATGTATGCGTATATTTATATAAACCCAGCTCTACGTGTCGTATTTTAAAAGAGAAATTCTAGCTCGGCAAACAAATACCTACCCTGTATATGTATATATTTCGGAGGAACTATCACTTTTTGCGATTTGGCTCTGGAAGAAAGGATAAAAAAATGCAAACTTCACTGGTCCACTCGCGCCAGTTAGATTGATATCTTTAATTATTCTCTTTGGTAGAAAAAGACAAGGGTAAAGAGAGCCTGATATTCATGGAATATAGGCCTAGTAATTAGTGCAAGGCAGGGCGTGAATGGGCCCCATCTATGGTGATGAGAGCTATGCCTTCTGATGTATGGTTTGCTAATTGTAAAACCCCAGTAACTACCCGCAATTCATGTGCACAGGTATGTATATGTATAGTTGAAATTTACAGAAAAACAAAAGACAAAAGGTGTATTAGTAAGCCGCTCGGGAAAGTGAGAATGTCTTGTACGTTTCGAGCCTACGCTCTTCAACAGAAACGAATATGAGAAAATAAACAGAGAGAGAATTAAAAAAAACAAAAAACAATAAACTTGTGGATTTAGCGATCAAGCATGGCGACTTGTTGGGGAAAAAATGCATGATATATACATACGTGTACCTTTGTCATCCTGTCAGATTCTAATTGTGTGAGTTTTTGCGTGTGTATATATATATATATATATATATATATATAGTATATTTGCCACTTAAATGTGGCTGACCCCGAGGGGTGGATGTAATATATATGTATATAAACATATATATTGTATAT
>NC_068987.1:84094549-84097790 GCF_001194135.2 Octopus bimaculoides
AAAGAGAGAGGGTATGACGTTTCGGGCGTAGCCCTTCGTCGGAAAGATGGAAAGTTCGGAGAATGGAAGAACGGAGAAAGAGGAAAATGGTACCGATGCCCCCGAGGTTACATTATATATATATATAAACAAATAATAAATGAGTATATGCATATATACGTACAGGTATGTGCATACCTACATCTACCTCTATATATAGGTGCATATCTGGGTACAGGACATTGCAAACAAAACGTAGACAAGAAAATAATAATAACCAGAGTACAGAAAACACACAAGCCACATAGAGAACATTTTCCTTCATCAGCTACCCTCGTTTTAACACCGGCGTTTCGAAGAGTTGGGTAGGACACATCGTTAAAACAAACGGCTCTTCCCATAGACCGCAAATTAAATTTGTATACACAGACACACACACACACTAATACACGCATGCATACGTAGACATATACTCATGTGTTTGACTGTGTGTGTTCGATTATGCGTGTATGTTTGTGTGTCATTTGAACAGCCTGTTAATTGAAGTTGTGATTAAGCTCATGAAACTTCAATCTCTATTTAAATACACTCGTACGCACACACATATACACACATACACACATATGCACACACATTGATGCACATACACATATACACATGCATATAATACACATCATATCTGATTTATTGATATTTGCAATCTCTGAATTTCGCTATTCACATGCAAACTATGTTATGTTTCTAGTATTTGTTATAAAGATATTGAAAAATTTGTCTCAGTCGAAATAATTCTTTGTAATACGACAGTGTTATTGTTGGTGTAAGAATCATTCGTTCATATAAAGAACAACAAAATAACTAAACAAACAACAATAGTACGGACTTTAATCTTTCTGACGAGTCTCTAATCAATAGACAGATGGAACAAGGCATTGTGTTTTTACTTCAGAGAAGAACCGCTTGAACAAAGCAGCAACAAAAGACATCTCAAAGAATGCATCAGTTCTGAACAAAACCAAAGAATTATAACAACAGCCCCCCACTGGAAGGAGAATGAAATTTGTGGAATTTCACCCTATTTCCATCTAATTGCAAGAAGGTTGTTGCAAAACAAAGCATAAAGGATTTTTGTCTCTGAGACCCGACACGCATAAAAAGAACAGTTTTTAGAAGAATATGTGATTGTGCCTTCTGTATATGCCAAGTAATAGTGATGTATTCAGATTTAGTGGGAGAAAAAGAGAGTGAGAGAGAGAAAGAGAGAGAGAGATAGAGGGGGGAGAAGTTGGCGGGGGAGAGGTAAAGGAGAAAGGTAGGAAAAAAGGAAGGAAGGAAACGGGGCAGAAATGGAATCGAAGGACGAAAGCAAGGGTTTGAAGGGAAAGACGAGAATGTTGGAAAAGAGAGAGAAGTCTTGGTCGGGCTGTAACCTGTCAGGTTTGGGGATGAAATGACGGCAGGGAGGAAGAGTAAGAAAAAAGGCACTGAAGTAATTAGTTGGATGCATTGTTGTTATTTGGTGTTGCCAAAATTGTCTTCTTGTTCCTTATTGGAGATGATGATGATGATGATGATGCTGTTGTTGTTGATTCTGGTATCGGTGTGCTGTGTGTAGAGTTAGAGATGAAAATGAATAGAATATAAAATACCAAAGCAAGAACAAAACAACAAAACAAAGAAATATAAATAAAAGCGAAAAATGACGGAAAATAAGAAATATGGAAAAAAAAATTGAAGGAAAAAATGAAAAAAATAAAAGGAATAAAGAAAGACACAAAGTGTTGAGAAATATAAGACATATTAGAAAGGGGTAGAGGGAAGAGGAGGGAGAAGGAGAGAGATGGTGGAGAAAAGGAGAGGGAGAGTAGAGGTAGGAGATAGTGGGAGGAAGAGGGAGTGAGAGTAAGTGAGAAAGAATGAGATTGAGAGTCAAAGAGAAAGAAAGACGTGTGAATGAGTGAGTGAAAGAGAGAGGGGGAAAGAGAGAGAGAGAAAAAAGGAGTAAGAACAAGAGAGAGAGAGAGAGAGAGAGAGAGAGAGAGAGAGAGAGAGAGAGAGAGAGAGAGAAAGAGAGCGAAAGAAAAAGGAGTGAGTGAGAATGAGGGAGAGAGAGAGAGAGAGAGAGAGAGAGAGAGAGAGATATGGGGTTATGAGAGAAGGGAAAAGCTTTAATTTCTTGTATGAATGTCAGGGAGCTCGGCTAAATTCTGATTGTAATATTTGTTGAAAGACATGGTGTAGTACGAGCGTAGCTTTATTGTTTTTCATTGACCAGTGTGTCTTGGTGAGAAATAATTGTGGTTGCATTAGTTAATGCGATGGCTGCTGGCTGCTGGCTTGGTTGTAAATCGTTGGTAGAGAGTGAGAGAGAGACATTCGGACACTAACAACAACGAAAACAACCTGGTACAACAATGGTAAAGACAAAATACATATATATATAAAGCAAAACGAAAAACAAAAACAGAAAAAGAATTATAAAGAAAATTAAAAAGCAAAAGAACTACCTCCCTATCCTAACGTATACCCCTACCTCAACACACTTCAACCGCTTATACTTAGAATAGCCTGACCGGACTTCGAATACAGTGTTGAAAAGAAGCCGAAGAATTGCTTACGAGTCAAATCGTACATCTTGGCCTATTGTCAAATTAGGTTAGCGTTCTAATAGAGAAAGAAGGCAATGTAAAAAGGTGTTAGTAAGAGTTAATCTATATCTGTTTTATGTTGGCACAATTGATATGGAATCGGCATTGACAGAGTAGCAAAGTATGTATTTGGCAGGCCACTTATTCTGTCAACACATTCATCCATTTTCGACCTACGATTACCATGTAACTATATTAGACAACGTTAAAAGAGTCATTGTAAGAAACTGAAAGGTCACAAATTGCTGCTTATCAGCAAGCAATATTTGTGTGTATGCATCTATGCAGACGTTATATACGAGTGACACAGACGGAGGGGAACACATACAGACACACGTAGAATGACACACAAAAAAAAAACCTAAAGCACAAACACAAATAAATACATTTACAGACAAATACAAATTCATGTACGCTTTTGTATATGCATTTACATACATGCATAGGAACAAAGATACAAACACACACACACACGCACACACACACATACACAAGTGTACATGTTTATAAATACATGCATATATGCATGTATGTCCAAGTGCGACTCTCTATATCTCTGTCTTTCTTCCCTTCTGTATATATATATATATATATATATATATATATATATATAT
>NC_068987.1:84098368-84104102 GCF_001194135.2 Octopus bimaculoides
TGTATGCATATATGTATGTCATTGGTCTGTAGTCATGCTGGAGTACTGCCATGCCATGGAGAGTTTTAGTCCAGCGGTTACTCTCTCTCTTTTACTCTTTTAATTGTTTCAATCATTTGATTGTTGCCATGCTGGAGCACCGCCTTTAGTCGAGCAAATCGACCCCAGGACTTATTCTTTGTAAGCTTAGTACTTATTCTGTCGGTCTCTTTTGCCGAACCGCTAAGTTACGGGGACATAAACGCACCAGCATCGGTTGTCGAGCGATGGTTTGATACAAACACAGACACACGACCATATAGATTCCGGCTCAAAGTGATGGACCTAAGTCTCATCTTCTGTGATTATTCTCTCAAAAAACTTCACCTTCATCGATGTACCGCTCGAGTAAGCGGTGGCAGATCTCTAGACGTCTGCGCTTAAGCTGTTCAGTAAGCTCTCTTGGCACATAATTTATGGAAGCGAATCTTGTCGTAGATGATTTCGTACGCAGAACCGAATGTAATTTGCAGAGAACATACCATTTAAATGATGGTCACACGTCAGTTCGCCAGAACCATCTCTCAAGCTTGTTGATGGACGTTCTGTTCCCTCTTCATGCTTCACGGTCATTTTAAAACGTCCCTATTCATTCAATCACACTTCTATGCTCTAAAGAGATACCCCAAGTGGTGCCGGTCAGACCACGCCATGTATACTCTGTAACAGAAGAAAGAAAAGTGGAGCGATCAAGAAAACCCACTTATGGCACACGAGTTACATCATTTATATTATTTGGGGAAATTTTAAAGGTATTTTTCGATGTTGTTGTTATTATTATTATTATGCTTGGAATCGAATTCAGGATCTTGGGGTTAGTAGCCCACGCCCTTAACCACTACTCCATATAGGTGGGTTATTATGGAGTGAATTTTAGGGTTTATAAATCTAATACTCTCCTCTCCGTCCTTAATACCGGTTCCCATATTCTATTCATATCTGCACTCGGTCTGCTTAGGTTGCCATTGTGTCCTAATATATGTGCTGCTTCTTTTAGCTTTCGTATTTTCCAATGGTGTCCCCTGTCTATTATTTTAACTTCATCCCACAGGGGGAGGTGGTCTCCATTTTTCCACACATGAACAGCTATACCCAATTTATCAATATCTCCTCGTGTCACGGCATTGCGATGTTCGCCTACCCTTATTTTGAAGGGTTGGCATGTTTCACCTTTATATAACCTACAAAAGCTGCATGGGATGGAGTACACGCAGTTCTTAGTCATATTCTTTTCTATTGGTGGTTTTACTCGAAGGAGATATTTGCCTTGTGTTAACAACAAACAAGATGAGGAAAAATATCCGTCAAATGTAAATAATGTAGATAATGTACGTAATTCCTCATCTCTTAAATATAGAACTAATATATAATTTGTTGTTAATCGGGAGGGTCATTATGGAAATACTAATATCACGCGCTGGTTCTGTTTTACTTCGTTCTTCTTTATTTGTCAATTGGTTAATAATCGACCGATTGATTAATACTTCAGTTAATCGCACAATCAGCAAGATTTGTCAGTCCTTTCGTCGCCGTTTCATATCTCATCCACCTCAATTCCAAAGCAGACCTCGATTATAGAGGACATGTAATTGATGAGGTTGTGAATGTTAACAAAAGGACTTTGACATAACTAACTGATTCATTGATTAACCAAACGATTAATTAAACAATCGATTAGTTAATTGGATATATACGTGACTAATTGACACACAAAGAAGAGAATTACTACCACTGCGTATGTTTATTATTTACTTTCAAATTTTGGCACGAGGCCAGTAATTTCAGGGTAGGGGGTAAGTTGATTACATCGACCCCGGCGTCAGACTGACACTTATTTGATTGACTCCGAAATGAAAGGCAAATTCGACCTCGGGTTAATTTTAACTCAGAGCATTAAGACGGACGAAATGCCGTTAATTATTCTGCCCGGCGTGTTAGCGATTCTGCCAACTCACCGGGTTTATTGTTGGCATAATAACCCTCGTGATATACAACGCAATATCTTTCAACACACGATTTCCCATTCAGAATTTTGCAAATCAAATACAAAAATCAAATATTATAAATCTCTAATCTAACTCACATAAATTACGCTGGTTTAATCATTCGTTCTTTGTTCGGGTGTAGATGAAATTTTGGGAAAACCTGGAGCGGTAACTGTCGCGTGGGGTGGAATTTCAACCATGTTTCGCGGTCTGCTACCACAACTGCACCTTTATAGGATCTAGTTAGCTCAAGACATCATCATGAGGAACCACGTCCGGTTTCGGCCCCTACTTCTCTACTGTTTTGACGTGGCGGGGCCGCCCCTTTCGGAGGTGTCTTCAGCTCTGGTGTTGAGTTCATGCCTTCTTTTTTCTGTCCCCTGGCCTCTTCGATGCAGCGTCAACGAGTGTCAGCGGCTGACTGACTGCCTTGTCAAATTTCCCTTTAAATACCTGCTGCTAGGCTCCAGCAGGCAGCCCCAGCAGGCAGCCCCAGCAAGTTGTCACGCATGCATTTACAATGAGCAATATATATTTATATAGCCTGAGAAAATGTACTTGAAGATGTGTTAAGCTCAAGATCGTGATTTCGATTTCCGGTCCGGACGGAACTTTGTTGTTGAGCAAAACCCTTCGGTTCACATTGCTCCAATTTACACAGTTATAAATGCGTGACCCTTTAGGATCACTGCCGTTCAGAAGGAATATTGCTATCTCGGTTAATAATACACCATGGAAACAGGGTGAGCGGAACTATAAACAGAGCGATTCGAGACAATAATGAGGAAGGGATGATGATGATGATGATGATGATGATGATGATGATGATGATGATGATGATGATGACGACGATGATGATAATGATGATGATGATGATGAGGAGGAGGAGGAGGAGGAGGAGGAGGATAAAGGTGATGGTGATGATGATGATGATAAAGGTGATGAGCATGATGATGATGATATTGATGATAATAAAGGTGATGATAATGATGACGATAATGATGATGATGATGATGATGATGATGATGATGATGATGACGACGACGACGACGATGATCATGATGATATGATGACAATGATCATGGCGATGCTGACGACGACAACGATGACGATGATGATGATGATGTTGGTGGTGATTATCACGATGATGGTGGTGATGATGATGTTAGTCTCGCGAGACTATGCATCTGCTCTTGGAAAGTGGAAGTTTACTCTCTAAGAGTGAAACAGATAATAATCTACAGCGGAAGTTAAAAACAAATTACAAAACTAGATTTCTCACATTACACGACACAGGCACGAACTTATACATTACAATTTGCAAATATATTTAACGACGAAGCAAAATAAAAGTGGGGGGGGGGGAGAAAACCCCCTCAAAACCTAAACAAACGTTCTGAAAGAATCGATATTGAAATTAAGAAAAAAAAAATTATATATTTAAATTTGGAAATAAATGTAAAATTTAAACTGAAGATCTCAAACAAAAACAAGCGTGCACACATATACAAATTTATACTCGTACAAATAAAGGGTTATAAAAGAAAAAAAAAGCGTTTTGTATTTATATTGTGTTATATTTAGCCATAAATTAAAATATTCAACGAACACGCGATCCCTGTAACTATTGGCACAGATTTCATTTAATACTCGCTTTCTTTCCTTTCTCTTTGAACTGCGTTCCGGTTTGAAGTTGGTGGGTTTCCTTTTTTTGTTTTCATTCATTTATTTATTCTAGTAGTTATTCCGCCCCCACCATCCCTATCGTTTTTTGTTGTTGTTGTTGTTTTGTTTTTACATTTCTTTTCTCTTTTCGTACATAAGATCAAAAGGTCAGTGTCGATCGTTTTAACTTGGAGCTAAAAGAATCTCTGAAACACAATCGTTACACAAAAGCACTCGTTCCGGAAATCCATCATACGGCTTCTGATATCTAACATACACAGTTGAGGCATAACAAATACTCAATTACCCACCGGTAATGAAAAGAGGTTGAAGCATTATTATTCCAGTATCTTCACGTAAAGTTTATGTAATTTTGAGAAGCTATTTTAGTAAATAGCGAAAATTATTATTGTGTTTCTTCTTTTATTTTAAAGTTAGTATTAGTTTATGATAGCCACTGTCATTAAAGAGCGAATATGGTAAAAGAGTCTATTAGCATAATACTGATTATATGAGATCTTAATGAAAATTTGTATTTCATCATCGCCTATTGTGAGATCGTTGAAATTGTCGAACGCTATTGTTTTCCATTACAAGTGGAAATGAAACGGCAGAACAGTTACATTTATAACTTCTCATTGCCTGTGCATCAGAAATGTCGAGTGAATTTTCTGAAATAAGAATAAGCGTAAAAGGAAGAAATAATAATAATAATAATAATGAGTTCAAATTTTAGCATAAGGCGAGCAGTTTGGAAGAGGTGAGTAAGTCGATTAAGTCAACCCCAGTGTTTAACTGGTACTTATTTCATCGACCCTGTGAGTGGATTTGGCAGACGAAAACTGAAAGAAGCCCGTCGTTTATCTATATCCATCGACTTTGCCTTTCATCCCTTCGGGGTCGATAAATTAAGTACCAGTTACGCACTGGAGTCGATGTAATCGACTTAATCCCTTTCTCTGTCCTTGTTTGTACCCTCTATGTTTATCCCCTTGTGGGCAATAATGAAATATGATGTAAGTGCTACACGGGTCCTAACCAATACCTCTGTACAACCCACAAACAGAGCTTCTTCGTGTAGACGCTTGCCCTGCTAGATATAGTAGCTAAATGTCTTTTAAAACAAACACATAAAAAAGTGTATCTGATACAGAGGGTCTGAAATCAAGATAGAATTTTCCTGGATACACAAGGCCATAAAAATTCAAGTCAGGTGGTTATATTTTGAGGGAGATTATGGTTTCTATTTCTTCCAATCTGTGTGACAGTTTTGTAGTCTCGATGTTGGTTCATTGTTTTTTTCATATTAAAGTTATAAATGTGTAGTTACAGAAATTAGCTAAAGCAGAATAGATATGTTACAGCAAGTATACACTTAGAATAACTAATCGATATGATTTGCATTGGTTTCAAGTTGTTTAGATCGTATAATTAACACATATGCGTAGTATTGTAGCTAATTATAAACACAACTTAATTTGAAGTGTTAAAAAACTATATTTGTATATATACATATGGAAAAAAAAAATTTCTCAAATATGCTATTTTCCAATATTGATTTCACAATTCCATACGAGACGTCGCAGCATTCAAAAATACATTGTTAAAACACAAAAGAGTGACGTGGACTATATTCCACTTCTCGTTATCACTATGAGATAGAAAGTAACGATTTTTTCATGTAAAATGAATGTTCTTCTACTACTTATTGCCCATTGAAAATTCGTACTAAGAGGCTGAGTGATATAGTTATATCTACAATAAACTATAGTTATATTTACAATAAACTATATATATATATATATATATATATATATATGTGTGTGTGTGTGTGTGTGTGTGTGTGTGTGTGTGTGTGTGTGTGTGTGTATGTGTGTGTGTACGTATATCCATGTATATATATATCTATATCTATCTATAGCAATCTATCTATTCATTTATAAATATATGTATAAATATATATATATGTGCATATGTATATGAATATATACATACATATACACAAACACACGCATAATACGCATATATACGCATATATACATACA
>NC_068987.1:84104715-84106086 GCF_001194135.2 Octopus bimaculoides
ACACACACACACACACATACACACACACACACACACACACACATACACACACACATACTTTATATGTATAAAGTGGAGGCGCAATCGCGGTTTCGATTCCCAGACCGGGCGTTGCGTGCGTTTATTGAGCGAAAACACATGAACCACCACGACGCTCCGGCAGGGAGTGGTGGCGACCCCTGTTGTACTCTTTCACCCCAACTTTCTCTCACTCTTTCTTCCTGCTTCTTGAGTAACGCTGCGATGGACTGGCATCCCGTCCAGCTGGTGGGGAACGCATACACGATAGAAACCGGGAAACCGGACCCATGAGCCTGACTAGGCTTTAAAAGGGCGCATAAATAATAATAAAAAAATATGTATAAAGCGTGATTTATTCGTGATCAAAGGCGTTCGTAAACCGAGGTACTACTGTATAAAATGACTATGGGAAAGGCAGGAAATAAAGTACGATTTCTTCGTGATCAGAGTTGTTCGTAAACCGAGGTTCTACTGTACTTCAATCCGATTCTACCTGGTCATAATATTAATACATTCAAATGTCTCTTCGTTTGATATAACCACTCTTGTATTAGTTATATTAATTCCAATATTATTCATATCCTGCCTTTATATTCCTTCAGATCCTAATCGGTTTACTTACTGTTTGACTTGTGCTCCTTATAATTTAATCACTCTTCATATACCATTATCTTTACATCATGGAATTTATATAATTCTTAATGTTTATTTGTTATATTTAACCATAGTTGATTAATACATCATAATTGTTAATATGTATTTATTTATATATATATATCTATACACACATACACGACTAAAAGTATTACATATATTATTATATTACTATGTTACTGTATAACTATAACAACATATTACTATAGTTGATTACTTATTATCCAGATGCATAATCCGAATGCACTACTGTATAAAGATTCTAATATTTTCCGATATCATTAAGACTACTACTATAAACGTTATATTCATATCTAGAAGAATAACACGTAAAAATAAATTTTGGATCGAAATTTGGATCTATCTATGTATCTATCTGGGCCGAAAGGAAGCTTTCCCTGAAAGGTCGGGTGGAGGTGGCGAACACGTACATCGCGTCCGTCATCTACTATCGCCTGACCGTCGTGCCTTGTCCCGACCCTACCATCACCAAACTGGAGCGCATCCTCTTCCGCTTCTTGTGGAAAGAAGCGTTCCGATGGTTAGGCGATCCGTTTGCTGCCAACACCCGTTAAAAGGAGGACTGGGCATGCCGTGGTTGATGATGCGCAGACACGCGCTGAGACTGCGACATCTCCGGCTCTACGTAGACAACGGTGAACAGGTGTGGTCGCCGTTTGTGCGACGCGCTTTCCC
>NC_068987.1:84107635-84113332 GCF_001194135.2 Octopus bimaculoides
TATATATATATATATATGTATATAGGCACAAGAGTGGCTGTGTGGTAAGCAGCTTGCTTACCAGCCACATGGTTCCGTCTTCAGTCCCACTGCATGACACCTTGGGCAAGTGTCTTCTACTACAGCCCCGGGCCGACCAAAGCCATGTGAGTGGATTTCGTAGAGGGAAACTGAAAGCAGCCCGTCGTATATATATATAGGCCCAACATCGCTTGGCAACCGATGCTGTTGTGTTTACGTTCCCGGCAAGAAAGACCAATAGAATAAGTACTAGTTGTAGTTACAAAGAATAAGACCTGGTGTCTATTTGCTCGACTCAAGGCGGTGCTCCAGCATGACCGCAGTCAAATGACTGAAACAAATAAAAGAATAAAAGAAAACAATTTATATATATATATGTATATATAAACGCATACACATACACGTACACGCACACACACACGCACACGCGCACACAAAAAAACATGAATGTCTATGTGTGTACAGTTGGTGAGAAGTTACTGATACAATAGTAGACTTCCTGACATGTCGTTCGTCGTTTCGTTCCGAGTTCAAATTCCAACGATTGTCGACTTTAAATTTCATCCTTTGCGGTCGCTGAATTAAGTAACAGTGAAATTCTAGGATCAACGTACTCGTCTTAGCCTCTTCCCACCGAAATTGCTGGCACAAGGCCAGAAATTTTGTGTTGGGACTGTACACAGTCTGTTAAAATGCAACTTACGAAATGAGGATAAAATAGTCTAGCAGAACAATAGTAGCCCGTAGAAAAATATATAGATTGAGCGGGTAATAAAAATACAATTGATGGAAACACAATTATAGATATAGCTGGAAAACATTTAAATGAAGGTTGAACTTTAGAGCTGTTACAAACATTGAGCGACCGGTTGAATTATAATGCATATTATGTAAACTGCTGCACATAATGAGGCAATAGTTATGCACAGACTGAAATATCAGTAGTTTGCTTGAAGCACTGTGTTTGAGTAAGTGTACAATGGAATCTTAGGAAGACATACGACCACAGCTTATGGTTCAAATCTCACTGCTTATCATAATGTCTTGCATAACAACTCAAATTTCTATGGAGTGGACATAAATGTATTCTGAGAGCACATATACACACTACTATATATGGTCACAGGTAAAGCGACATCACCTTAAAAAAAAAAAGCAAATGAGGAAAAGGTTTCAAACTTTGATCCACTTAAATCTAATTATGAAAGGAAATCTATAGAAACAATAACGATTGCATCAGCGTTGCAGCGAGATAGGAGCAACCATCAGCCTCTTGTATACATACATACATACATACACACACACATACATACGCACACATACATACATACATACATACATGCGTACATACATACATACATACATGCGTACATACATACATACATACATACATACATACATACATACATACATGCATATATACATACATACATTCATTCATTCATGCATACACATACATACATGTCTACATACATACATATTTACATACATACGTAAGCTCATGTGTGTACACGTGTCTAAATTCTGAGTCAAGAGGAAATGGCAGTGACCTTGGCGTTTGCAAGCTTTCCGAGACCGATTACGACTGATGCCCGTAATATCCCGACTAAACTGTTGCAATATGACTCCTACAGTTAAAATATGAGAATGGGAGAGATTCCTGGGCGGCGATGCTCTGGAGAGGAAGAACACCGCATATTAATATATAGAAGGTACAGTGTTGATCAAAAGGTAGGTGAGGAATGTTAGTATATATTAGTGGGTTGGAACACCTGAGTAAACGAGGTGCAAACACAGGTAACTATGAAAATTAAAGGCTATTATACTGTAGTGTACTGTTATGTTACAATGAAAAATACATTGAGGGAAATCAAATCGCTTGTTACCCAGAGTCTGCAGTGTGTTCGTTGTTTGCAACAGATAAGCAAATGAAGATTATGTCAGTAATCAGCCTGGAGGCTATCCATTGGCGAAGGCAAATAGGTGAGATGAAATAAATATTAGGAATGCTTTGTCTGACGCAGAATCTGCAGGAACTACTCGAACATTTTATAAGTTCTTTTGAATCCATCGTAATGCCGGAAAGCTTTCCATAACATCAAGTATCTCGGTCTTGTGGTCACAGGCGTTTCACCCCTTAAACAGTCCGCTTAAATACTTTAATGGTTTATGTCTGATGCTCAATAAAATTTGTTATTTGACACCATAAGCAAATAAATATACCTTACATTATTAAATCTGCAATTATGAATATTTGGATCATATCAGAAGACATTACGATATTGAAAATGCACTGGAGCAGTTTTCCGAGTTTATTAACATATTTTTAATACAAAGTTTGCGTACAAATGTAGTAAAAATCTTAATTACATACGGATCTTTAATAATAACTATTATAGAAGAATAGGAACTTAACAGAACATAGGAAATAAAAACTGGACCGAGAATACTAAGCTTCTTACAGACAGTTGGAATGAATAACATTAGTGTTTAGATTCCACTTGGTTTGTTCTCAGAATCGTGCACTTAAATGTTTATGCCGGCTTATAAGTAATTAAACATATATTGGTTGGTTTATTTTTCAATGTTGTCCTCCTGAGTTCAAACGCTTTTTCTATTGATTTACTAATCCCCCAAATTTTTATATTTACTTTATTTATTCATTCTTGAAACTATTTGGCTAAGCATCAAAGATATTTTTGCAAATTGTTCTTCTCTCCTTTGAGTATTTGATCTTTAGAGATGTATAATTCCTCTACAAACACACTGGCTGTTATTCTTCAATATTCTCAATGAATTTTTTTTGCTCTGTTTTTGTTGTTCTATTTTTTTTCAGCCACAAATTTCCATTGATCCGCTTAACTGTTTAGGTAACAAAACTATTTCTTATTTCAGCTTTGAACTATCGAATTTATTTATAAAATGCTCCATTACTTATTTACGTCTCTTTAAAACTATTTCGTTATATAATAATTATGTTTCTGCAATGTTGGAAGAAGAGCTAGAATGTTGCACACAAGCAGGGAAAGAGCTGCATGGAAAGACGCTCACGATGCGAGCGGGTTTCGGTTTCCAGTCGTTCTCTTTATTTCATATTCCTTTAAAGCGGCAAGCTGGCAGAATAGTTAGCACACCGGAGAAAGTGCTCAGCGGATTTTCTTCTGGATTAATTTCTGAATTAAAAATTCCGCCGATGTCGACTTTGCCATTCATCATTTCGGGGTCGATGATCTAAGTACCAGTGAAGTACTGGGGTCAATAAAATCGACTGGACTACTCTCCCTCAAAATTGCAGGCCTTGTGCATATAGTTGAAAAGATTATTTCTAATGTCTTTGAGTAAACGAAAAAAAATGCCACTTAAATGGAGAGGTGTATATGCAAATGCTAAAGCATTTACTAAGCATTTAGTTTTCTACGTGGTCGTATCAAAAAGTTCCCGAATTAGTTCTTATGCGCGCCAGAATGGCATCACAAGGTTGCGTGTGCAATGGGAGCTAACTATGAACTTCATGAAGCTGGGTGTCGAGTGACATCACTGTGTTTACTTAGTAAGTTGTGAAATTTGTGTTTTTGTGATCACGTGTATGCAGTAGGCCGTGATTTTGTCATGGACAATAACTTGGACGCTCTAACCACTGAGCCATGCGCCTTCACCATTTTATATTTAATACCTGTAATAAGTCCAGCTTTTCAAAGGAGGTCATACTTTAGTGCATATTTAAATGCATACATAGACACATACATAGAGAAGTGAATATGTGTGTGAGTGTATGCCTGGCGTTTTTCTTTCGTCTCTGGCATACAATTCATTTTTGCTAATTATTAAACTGACGTGCAAAAATAAAAACTCAGCTATTAGTACTGTTTTACACATATGTATGTGTGTGACAGTGTGTAAGTAAACATACATACACACATACATACATACATACAAACACGTATATATATATATATATATATATATATATATATGTGTGTGTGTGTGTGTGTGTGTGTGTGTGTGTGCGGTGGCATGCTTGAATGTGTATACCTGTGTGTGTATGCATGTGAGAATGTGTATATAAGTTATATATGTACATAAATCATATATGTATATATATATATATATATATATATGGGATACATGTGTATCTATATGTGAATGTTTTTGTGGATGTGTGTGATTGTGTGTGTGTGTGAGTGAGGTGTGTATGTGCGTGTGTGAGTGAGGTGTATATGTGTGTCTTTGGCGTAAATATGTCGATAGTTTGGTGTAGGAGGAAATACAGAGGTTAAACGCGTTATTGTTGTTTTTTTTCTTTGGGCGTGAGTATGTGTGTGCGTGTGTGTGTATGTTTGTGTGCGTGTGAGTGCGCGCGCGCGAATTCGTATGTGGCTGCGCGTCTGTGGATGAGGACTGCATATATATGCAGGTCACATGTATATGTCTAAAATTTATGATGCAAACAAACCTATACATATTCATGTGTATATACATATATATATGTGTGTATAAATATGCACATACATGCATATATGTGGGTGTGTGTATCCATCTACACCCACACACATATATACACGCATGTGTATGAATAACATAAACATTCTCCTTATACACAAGACATTTGGATGTATCCTCCACCATCACATCATTATTGACTCTTGTCCTTAGAGGCGATGCTTTCTAATATTTCCAATAAACAGTAACGACAACAGCATTTAGAAATCTTTTCTTTTTTACACTTTAGATGCGTTACGTACTTCAGAACTATTTCAGCGGGGTTTTACTTGCGGCGTAACTGTACTTGATATTCAGATAGCGTTTGATTGAATCAATGACATGAATTCTTTGAAAGGATAATCTTTCAAATCTTCCTCACAGGTGTTTATTTATAAATCATAGTTAAGAAATGTATTGCCATTCGTTTGCCACTGTTAGTGAAAGGGAAGAAATAACAGAGTATGGTTTGGTTAAAGTAAAGTAATTGCCAACACGCTATTCGAAGAACATGGTGTGCTTAAATGTCCAATGAAATGCTTTCAAAACAAACACACACACATAAACACACACATAAAAACACATACATAAATATATGCTTATGTATTTAATCATGTATGTCCATATATTTTTGTATGTATTTTCATGACATACATGTATGCCATGTATGTCTATGAGTTTGTGAGTGTGTGCGTGTGTATAAGCGCTTAGTCGCAGGAGTAGCTGTGTGGTAAGTAGCTTGCTTACCAACCACATGGTTCCTGGTTCAGTCTCACTGCGTGACATCTTGGGCAAGTGTCTTCTACTATAGCTTCGGGCCGACCAAAGCCTTGTGAGTGAATTTTGGTGGAGGGAAACTAAAAGAAGCTTCTCATATATACACATATGTATGTATGTGTGTGTGTATATTTGTGCGTCTGTGTTTGTGCCCTCACCATCGATTGACAACGGATGTTGGTGTGTTTACGTTTCCGTAACTTAGTGGCTCGGTTAAAGAAACGATAGAATGCATACTAGGCTTACAAACAATAAATCCTGAAGTCGATTTGTTCGAGTAAAAGCATTGCTCCAGCATGGCCGCAGTCAAAGAATATATACATTCACACACACACACATACACACACACAAACACACACACACACACATATATATATATATATATATATATATATATATATATATATATATATATATATA
>NC_068987.1:84117680-84122015 GCF_001194135.2 Octopus bimaculoides
TATATATGTATATATATATATATATATATACGCACACACACACACACACACACACACACACACACACACACACACACATATATAAATATTAAGTAAATGTAAATATTATAAATGAAGAAAAATTATATAAAAAAAACACGTAGAAATAATCCAACAATAACATGAACTGAAAGGAAATCAGTATCGAGTACAAGATAGAGTCACTAAAGGCAGTAACATCTCTGCTCTCTGCCTTGATAGTTTCATTTTTCATTACAAATGTGTCAGTAGAAAGTCATCAGGCTGTCAATTTGGTTGCAGAAGCATCGCTTCGAAATTGCAACTAATGGATAAGTGTGAAAATAATGATATACATAAAACCTTTCCAAAATATTATTCTAAAATAAAATAACATAAAATATCAATACCAAAAGAGAAAAAAAAAATGCAGTAGAAAAATCCAAAGTTCCCGCCAATTTACCTTACAGGAATCAATCACAAAACTATATTCCGGAATATATCTCCGAGGAGTTTCGAACAATTATTGTTGAGGAACAATTCAATGTATCGCGTTTCCTAGGAATATCATCGTATACAAGTCACCAAGGATCTATCTATCTATCTATCTATCTATCTATCTATCTATCTATCTATCTATCTATCTATCTATCTATCTATCTATCTATATATATATATATATATATATATATATATATATATATATATACTTAACTATCTATTTATCTATTTATCTATCTTTCTATTTATCTATCTATCTATTTATTTATTTATTTATTTATCTATCTATCTATCTATCTATCTATCTATCTGTCTGTCTGTTTGTCTATATGTGCGTGTGCGTATGTGTGAGTGTGTATATGCGTGTTTGTCTATGTGTATGTGCGTGTATGTGTGAGAACGTTTGTGTGTGCACATGCATAATACATACATATATGTATGCATACATGCATACACACACACAAACACACACACACACGCTTTTATAAATATATATATAACGTTATGGCAGGTGTGAAATATTTTATTTTGTGTTACTGTAATTACTTTTATTATCATACTGAGAGCGTAAAGATATTTATCGACGATATATCTTCTTTCCTTTCCAGAGAAATATAACGTATTAAAGTGTTTTTTCAGTGCTACATTGGATATTTTACTTTACTGATCTAATGTGACGGATGTACAAAATATTTCTCATAAAAGATGGATTTAATTCTCAGAGCATATTTACTGATGTACACTAATCTCTATCTGTAACTAAATATTATTTCAAATTAGATATAACTTTAACATGGGACTATTCAGTTTGAAAGCTTACTATTTTCTGTTTCCTTTACAATTTTTAAAGGTCTCAAAACGCATACGAAACTATTGCATCATATTTGAATATTCGAATTGTTCTCTTTATATTTGATTCATTAATAGATGTTATTTTGTTCGGCAAAATTACCTCTTTCTCCCGAGGTCGCTTTCTAAACGTGCGCGCGCATACATACACACATAACATATAAACAGACGTTCATACGCATAGATACATACATACATATGCACTCTTACATACATACACACATACATACATGCATGCATATATAGGTATGTATATATATATATATAAAGAGAGAGAATTTATAGAATCATATATATATATTGGGTTGGTGCATGATTATTACGGCTTTTTTTCAACAAATTTTATTCAACAAAACAATAACAAAATTATACAAAAGCATCTTTAAATGACGGTCTGACTGTCTGCCAAGCAAATGGGAAGCATCGACTGAAGTAGATGGTGAATATGCTCCGGAATACTCATTTAAAGATGTTTTTGTTACATATTATTGTTTTTGTTGAATAAAATTTGTTGAAAAAAGCCGCAATGCACCGCCATGATAGATCGCTAGCCACTACACATTTTTTTTTCTCTCCTTATATCTTTTAGTGGAAGAGCGTAGGCTCGAAACGTTGAAGTCCACTCATTGTCAAACAGATCTCAGAATATCTGTATAGCTGTACGAAACGGCACACGAAGACAATCGCCGAATAACGAAATTCGTATTAGAAAATTATATTGTAAATGTATAGGAGCAGTAAACAATGTTTAATTTCAGATTTCTCGATGTAAACATGTAGCTTCTACAGAAATCATTTGTGGTGCATGATGTCATTAATTTTAAAACAATTTCTCAATTAACAAATTTCTATTAGAAAGTATTCAATGTATTTCTGTACCTCATTCAGTTTCAATGAAAATAGAATCATTGTCCATAATGAAATCATTTGATACTGTTATATCGCACGTTCGGATGACCTCTACTCAACTACTCAACTACGCTTCTCTTTATTTTGGCACTACGGCCACAGCACAGAGGACGACTTTACAGGGACAGACAATACAATACAAAACGTGGGTTACATTTAACGAATGATGACATGAATTATTTAAATGAAAAGATGAAATGGCTTACGAGTACCCCAAAGCTCGCAGTTCCATTTAACTGTTCTTTTATACAGTTTTATACAGTTTATGATCTTTTTTATTTTACAGTTGTATTATGTGGCAATAGATCCTCTGTCGTCACAACGTTTGGCAGATTATCATAGCCCACATATAACCCACTCGCTGTAATATCTTGCGGATACATCTCTTTAAGTCTCTTCATCACCTCCTCTTCTACCAATGCAGCTTTCTCATTTCCTCCAAACATTTCTGGATCTAATTTTACTCTTACTAGTCCTTTTAGTTTTGATATCTTCTTCTCTATCTCTATATCTTTTGTATACTAAATTAACGTTCGATAATTTCTTTTCGGTCTTTCACATATCATTGCTTCATACATCTTCTCTTGTAGTAGAGGCGCAATGGCCCAGTGGTTAGGGCAGCGGACTCGCGATCATAGGATCGCGGTTTCGATTCCCAGACCGGGCGTTGTGAGTGTTTATTGAGCGAAAACACCTAAAGCTCCGGCAGGGGATGGTGGCGAACCCCGCTGTACTCTTCCACCACAACTTACTCTTACTTCCTGTTTCTGTTGTGCCTGTAATTCAAAGGGTCATCCTTGTCACACTGTGTCAGGCTGAATATCCCCGAGAACTACGTTAAGGGTACACGTGTCTGTAGAGTGCTCAGCCACATGCACGTTAATTTCACGAACAGGCTGTTCCGTTGATCGGATCAACTGGAACTCTCGACGCCGTTAGCGACGGAGTGCCAAGAACATCTCTTGTACTCTCTTCTCCCAATCGTCAAGTTTCGCCTTTTTTTTCCGGGTCTCTTACATACGTATAATCTGGTTCTTGGGTTCGATTCTCAGTTGTTTCCTCTATGGTTTCCCTTTCCGCCGTGTCTTCTTTTTCCCTTTCTTTTTTTTTCGGGTTTTTTTTAACGTCTAGACTTCTCCCTCTATGTCTACGTATTGGGCTAGCTTACTTCATCGTCTGGGGGTGTCGACACAACAGATACAAATATATTTTAAGTACAACAATATAAATCAAACAAACATGCAAGACCTGAAAAATACGTTATAGCATTTCAGCTTCTACAATTTAGTGAAGCGTTCGTTAACGTGCAAAAGAGACCGAAGTGTAAACCCTTCCATTCCAATAGCAGATTTTATAAAATTAGAGCAGTGTGTAATACTTCAGTAACTGTACAACGTATTGCTGAAGCCTCTTTTCATTAATTCCTCGAGATAATGTAATCAACGAAACACAAAACGCAACAAGTCACTTATTTTCAGTTGAGTGTCACCGACAACATCGATAACAAACCACAAAACTGTCAATAAACTGTAAAGTTGTACGAAAAGAAGACAGAGATGAGAGAAGGAATATGACGACGGTGGGTGGGGAATTTCAGTGGTAGACTCTGTTGGAGACGGGAATTCTATAAGCTGGTGACTTATGCTCTCAGTAAGGAAAATAATTAAATCTTTGAGATCATGAACGTATATTTCATTACGTTCGAGCTGGGTTATTCTCCACAATTCCTGACTGATTATACACATGATATCCCTGGTGAATGTGGTTATTTCTTATTATTCATATTTATTGTCAATCATAAAATTTAATAGAAAAGTTATTTGAATCATACGAAGACGTGTATATTCAACGTAACATATTCATGAATAGTGTCACACACACACACACACACACACACACACACACACACATGCAGTCGCCGAACACGCCGAACACAAATACACATAACTATACATTTCGTTAATTCTTAGTACGTACATATTTGTAAGGCGATGAGCTGGCAGAAGCGTTAGCACATAGGGCGAAATGTTTAGCGGTATTTCGGCTGTCTTTACGTTCTGAGTTCAAATTCTGCCGAGG
>NC_068987.1:84122244-84123088 GCF_001194135.2 Octopus bimaculoides
ATATATATATATATATATATATATATATATATATCCCCTTCTATCTGTCTATCTATCTATCTCCCACTTTATCTTTGTCTATGCGCGTCTTTCACGCTCTCTTTCGCTGTTTTCTTTCTCTTTTACTTTTTACTTCCTTCAGTTATCAGAAACCCAGCCAGGAGGCACTACCGTGAAGAAATTTTAGTGGAACAAATAGGTTCTCAGTACATAACAAAATTTTTATATAGATTTTATCCGTATATTTAATTGTAGATTCAACCGGAATAAATTCAGTGCTGAATTATTCCGTATATACACGTGTACCAAGATGTAATTTGAAAAGCCCGCTTGTTACATGGATACATAAGTGTGAACATTTCAATGTATTATGTTCGATATATTTGGTGTTCGTCTGGCGTGAGAATTTTATTCATTTGTTTTTGTTCTTAGTATGCCTGCACTGACGATTAGAAAGTGGATTATGTACACTATAAAATAATTTGCGGCTGAATCTGTTTTTAGGCGACGACTTCCAAGTTGCATTCCTTACTATGGGTACACTGTATATTTATGAAGGTAGTTTTGACTTTAGGAGTCCCATATAGCCTGAAGAATTTATGTGTAGTAATGCTCTTAATATAATAAATGTATTTAAACAAAAAGAATAAATTAATTACATATTTTGTATAAATTATTCCCTTAACTGGTTGTTGACGCTGACAACTTGATAAATTCTTATATAGATTTTATCCTTTATTTACACAAAATGATTAACGATTTAGGATTAGAAGCCTAAATTTACAAAAATATGGTCAAAATGAACACCGTATAAATAACACCTATGAATCGTGCATCCATACTA
>NC_068987.1:84124334-84126648 GCF_001194135.2 Octopus bimaculoides
CGCCTTTATATATATATATTTATATTTATATATTTATATATTTGATCCTTTATATTGAACACTCAATATTTCATCTACATTCAATACTTTCTTTCATGGTGCCATCCATTTTTATTTTATTTTATTTTATATTGTATATTGTATATCATATTATATATTGTATATTCCATATTCTATACCCCACATTAGTTCTGCAGGAATATAAATAAAACATAAAAAACAGACAGTGTTGGAACTCTTTTAAGCAACATAATATATATATATATATATATATATATGAACCTAACGTATCAGCTAATATATTTGAATGAATAATTATATTTACTAATAACTAATTTAAATTTTAAAAAGTAAATAAATATTGTAAACATAAGATAAATAAATAAAAAGTAACAACTGGGTACATAACTACATGTATTTTATCAATAATAAGGGTAGAGAATATGGTATGGGCATTATGAATAGTGTGAAAAGTAGGGAGCAGGCTTGTAAACTCTCCATCATTTAGGATGTGAAATATATCATTCAATCTTGACCTGAGGAGGAATTTTGCTTGCTTCAACATAATAATGCACTTTAAAATATGAATGACAGCAATCAGCCGAAACGCAGCGTAGGCAGTACGAATGAACTTATTAATTCTTAGTACGTACATATTTGTAAGGCGGCGAGCTGGCAGAAACGTTAGCACGCTGGGCGAAATGCTTAGCGGTATTTTGTCTGCTGAGTTCAAATTCTGAGTTCAAATTCCGCCGAGGTCGACTTAGCCTTTCATCCTTTCGGGGTCGATAAATAAAGCACCAGTTACGCACTGGGGTCCATGTAATCGACTTAATCCGTTTGTCCATTCTTGCTTGTCCCCTCTATGTTTAGCCCCTTGTGGGCAATAAAGAATATGAATGAACTTATTAATTTGACAGGGCTATGATAATAAATTGATTATTCTATGTATGTATTCTCCGTTTTCTTTGAATTGTTATACATATAATATAATATAATATATATATATATATATATATATATATATATATATAAACATGTGTGTGTTTGTAGACATATATATATATATATGTATATATATATATATATGTATATATATAGCATTCAGGTGAATTGAGGGAGAAAGCAATATGCTTGTGAATGAAATTAAAGAAAGTAAGATAGACAAGTAAATGGATTTAATTGTATGAAAACCAATAAGCCGAGAGAAATGGAACTACACTATTCGGAAAAGAACAAAGGATGATAGAGTGTTATTAAATGTAAAGAAGAGAACGAAAATCATCAGGTAAGAAGAAAAATATATTAAAGAAAACTACGGCAACAATAAAAACAGATGATAGTTGATTAAATAATTATAATACATGCAATAGAAATGTCAGTAGACAAGTTTGATTTAAATTAATTTTCCAGTTATGAGTTATGAAGATATGTCCTTACGTAAAGTCTGTAAATTTGATAAGAAATTGCTGTACTTTCAACAATATTTTGATCACAAGCAGCTTTTCACAGAAAACTACGAATTAGGTAGTAGGACTAGAAATATTCAAAGGATATATGACGCACTTCAAATTCCCAAATCATTTAAAGAATATGGAAAAATTCTACGTATAGGGAGTAATATGTTCATTTAAATAGTGAAATTTTCTGTAGAATTTAATTACTTTCTGATGATATTTTGATAAGATTTGTTACAGAATTAAAAAAAAATGTTTTATTGAAGACTTCAATATTAAAAACTGCTCAACGATTAGCTTTATTATCTCGTGCTTTAACCACGATCATTCATTTGAACTACAATAGAAAAGTAGTGTTTCTCTTCTTTTGGTGCCTAAAAGTAGCAGCTAGGCTGTGCGTACCAGTCTGCACAGTTATAACGTTCAGTATATAATGTAATGACTATGATTGCAAACATAAATTTAACTTTTGTACAACTGTTGTTAATTCTTAAGAAGCCTATGGCAACAAGGAAAATTGTTACGCAGCTACTATAACTTTATAAGGCTTCATACATAATAATTCTACAATTACGTAGTTTTGTTTTCTTTGTGAGGCGTTACAAGTTGGAATGCGTGGTGTAGCCCCTTGGAAAACATTGTATCTTACAGCGTTGTTACAATAGTTCCTTGGATGAAAAGTTTCGTAATTGACGACTACTACTATTGCTGAAATTCTTAAAGTATAGGTGAGAGAGAACTTCCTCCCAAGTGATATACACATGGAAACACACACTCATAAAGTCACACGTACGTACACCCTGCGAGCGTACAACTGTATGTGAGTGAGATCTAACTATATGTATGTATGCATATAT
>NC_068987.1:84127219-84128555 GCF_001194135.2 Octopus bimaculoides
TATATATATATGCATAAACGTACACACATATATTCTCTTTCTACATGTTTCAATCATTAGACTGCGGCTACGCTGGGAGACCGCATCGAAGAATTTTTAGTCGAATGAATTGATCCCAGTAATTAAATTTTTCTTTTTTCTTTCTTTGCTAGGCCAAGTACTTATTCTATCGGTCCATTTTGCCGAACTGCTACATTAGGGGAATGTAAACACACCAACGCCGGTTGTCAAGTAGTGGTGGGAGACGAACACAAATACAAACACACACGCACGCAGGCAAACATACGCATAATATACACACACCCACCCACACATAGACGCACACATACGCACACACATGCACATATCCGAAGAACACTGTTGCTTAGTCACTGGAAGTGCTGCCGAATCATTTCCTCACCCGAGCTCGGAAAAGAAGTGACGATTATCCAACTGACGCGGGTTTCAAATTTCATATTCCCAGCCCCTCATACCCTCAAACCAGTATGTTCCACTAGTCTTCATCGTTGCATAAAGGTTGTCTATTTGTAGTGTGATTTTCAAGCATTTCCTTTTCATGATATCGATTATAGGGAGTAAAACCAGTACAGACTTGCAATTACTTTTCAAAGACAAAAGATCCCATCTCCGAAATCCAGGCTTGGGAGTGAAGATCATAAATTGAATGGTTTTCATGTGTTACATAACAAGCTCTTTCTCCTTGCTCAACGATTTGACAAAAAAAAAAGGGATCTACAATTCACAAGTGGTCAAGCAACACACTTGTTCAATATCAGACCTAATTCTACCAAAGCAATCGGCAGATTGTTATGTACGTTGATATTGATTGTCCTTTGGCTAGATATTGATCCTTGTTTTGCCAGGTGCCTAACAACCCTTCTCACTATCTATGTTTGGTGGTAGATCTTATTTAGTCGGCAACAATTTATTTTCGCTTCAAGATGTACTGGACTATACGCCACCAATGTGACCAGCAGCACAGGTCAGCAACCCAACAATACGGACAAATGCATATGTATGTATGTATGTATGTATGTATGTATGTATGTATGCTTGTATGTATGTATGTATGTATGTATGTATACACATACACACGTACACACACACACATATGTGTAATTCCGGTTGTCGATTTTATCTTTTTCCTCTCCTTTGGACATTTCTCCTTTCCAACGGAGAGCTATGCCCGAAATTAAGCTCTGTCCTTTCACCGAGCGTCACGCTAATACATTTCTTGTGCACGTCTGCACGTCACTTTCGTTTTAACCATTTTCGTATTTTTGTTCGTTTTTTGAATTATTTGTTCATTAAATAGACTATATATATATATATATAT